>NC_056725.1:1899066550-1899081550 GCF_019279795.1 Protopterus annectens
TGTACTTTCAGCTCTCACCTGTTCAGGCTTATCTTCTTGCATTTAGAACACCTCTGTTCTCTTCTAATTTTTCACTCTCCTTTCTACAATTTACTTTCCATCACCCTTAGCTCACTTCGTCTCTTATTTGCTAATTCAGTCCTCCTCTTCATCTTATCTGCCCTTACCAGTGGCTATCTTTCACTTCTGTCTGAACTCTCTGCAGTCTCTCCTTCTGCTGCCCAGTTACCTGATTTGAGTTTGAAGAGTCTCAAAATATAAATCTATGTTGTAAGATAGTATATGCTTATGTTTGTTTCTCATCTGCACTGCTACACTACCTTTCATTGATATTGCTGTTTTCTGAATTGTGCATGACTGTTTGTGGATTCCTCCATAAAAAAAATTAAGAAGCATAACACTACCATTGGGTATTAAATAACAGCTGTTGTATACGTGATATAAGCCCTCATTTATCAGTTTGTTTGTTAACCAAGTAAATAAATTGAACTTTCACAGAGGTTTTTCAACTTTGCCCTGGACAATAAAGGTGAACAAAATACATGCAGGCATTTTAGAGCAGGTATCCAACTTGTTTTGGGTAGTTGAGAAGAAAACGTAGTAACTACAAAAATATATATATATATATATATATATATATATATATATATATATATATATAGATAGATAGATATATGGTAAGACCAAATAGGACATATTTTACACAGGCTATAACTGGAGAAAATGACTGAACCATGGACCTGTGATGCAAAAATCCTATCAGTGGAATCATCACTCTGATCGTAACTGTACCAATGTTTTGATTATTGGTACTTTAGTTATGTAGTTGGTTTATAGCACGCCCTGTGCAAACACCTTGAATAAGTACCTTCCTTTAGCTAAACTAGTAACACCAGTTTGTAACAATTCCCTACATGAAGAATTCAATAATCTTTAACTAGTCACCATAGGCCAGATATTGCTGTGTGCTAGTCAGTGCTGGAAGCCTTGCAGGATAATTTTACATTTGATGGATTTACATAACATTCAGTAAATGTTCAAACATTTGTGTTAAAATGCCTTAGACAGACAAAACTGGCTATTCATTTTCAAAAGCAAAATAACCAAGCTCTATAATCTCGTCTGTGCCTGTTATTAGTGTATCAGCTTAGCAACTACTCTTATCGATGGTGAAAACTATGTGCACATTTCCACCTCTGCCAAGAGTGTTAAATTGAATGGCTCATTCTACCTCAAGAATGCCGTCACACTCATAAAATGCTTATGGTTGCACACATCCATTTTGGTGGGGCATGGATTACATATGTTTCATCTAGCTCTAGAAATTACCAAATATGCACATCAATGGTGTAACGGATTGTGTTGTTGGCTCACAACAAGAGATTCCCTGGTTCTATTCTCGGCTGGGGTGCCTTGAGTCTCCATGCCCTCCCTGTGTTTGCGTGAGTGCCCTCTGAGTGCTCTGGTTTTCACCCACATTCTAAAGACATGCAGTAGATGGATTAGGCATTCTAAATTGGCCATATGTGTGAGCCTGCATATGTGTGTGTGCTGTGAAAGAACTACCGCAGCAGGGCTAGCCACTTGACAGTGTAAACCCTGGCTCTAGATGACTGCCACTGTTGAAGTGACACCCTGACCCCATGTGCAAAAATGGGAAAAAGGGGTTGTAGATGAATGGATGGTTATATCCTTTGCACACCAATCGAGGTAAATTTAGGTTGAACAACACAGGAGATGTCACATGTAGCCATTTGTTTCTAAAGAAGCTTATCTCAGCAGTTTCATGGCCCAAGATTAGGAATCTCCTAGGCCTTCCTTCAGTTGTCAGCATTTAAGAGAAATAAAACACTATAAATCTACAAACTGTCCAGCTCTGTCAATACTAATCCAGCCATACTTCTCTGCATCACTAAATCTAACATTACAGCTGGTGACAGTCTATTCTCAAAGTATATCACCAAAGCATGCAATGCCACACCCATCTCTCTAAAAACAGGAGCACATCTCAAATGTTTTAAACAAAAGCTAAAGTCACACCTGCCAAATCTCTGGCTCTTCAATCACTACTATACCAGCTGCCCACTAGTAAATAATAATTAAAAAAAACATAAAATGATACTGCTTTTATGCAGCTTTATATCTGTTTTATGTGTTTATTATAAAACTCCTTAGTGAAGTATACAGTGTTACTGCTCAACTTAAATTTATGCCTGTATGTTGAATTATGCTCATCGTCTTCCTTTGCTCCAATCAATAATCTGTACCTGTGCCACCTTGTACTATCTGCAATGACTCCATTATTATGCAGGCTTTTCAGAATGCCACTGGATGACTTTTCTATACAATGTATAAACTTTTACAAAATGTCTTCATTCACTAGACTATGTATATACTTGTGAAATGCTGTTTTTTTATACAGTAAGTATAAATTTATAAGATGTATAATTTGGAGCTTTTCTCCCCGGGCCTCCACTAAAAAAGAGACTGTGCCTGGTTAGACTTTTCCATTCGGCAAAAAAATAAATAAATATATACAAACAGTAGTCAGCTCAATCTAATGCTTACATATCATTTATTAGAGATTGCCAGTCTGATGTATGACTAGTACTAAAACCTGTCTCAATATATGACTTCTTGGCACTTGGCTCTGAAAAAATAATTATTTTCTTTTAATATTTACATCTTAACGTTGTCCATTTTTTTGTTACTGGCAGACTTTTATTAATGCCGAAAATATACTATGTCAAATATTTTCGGTATTAAGAATCTGATTACTTAACATGAACTATTTTTGGCTTGTGAATATGTTTCTTTCATTCTTTCTTATAGACTTATGTGACTAAAATATAATGTAGTCACTCTAGAATTAATATAATTCCGTACAGTTTTTGACAGTAATACTTATACTATATCCAAACCAGGCCCAGATGTTCGCCCACTTCACTTTTGCTGTTTGATGACCATCCTTGCCATTATCATCCGTTTGTTAATTTCTTGTTCCATATTATATCTCACCAGGTAGTTTATCAGGGACCATACCTGTCTCACTAACATTTATAACAGACCATTGTAATGCTCATTCATAAACTTTAATTAGAAGAACATAAAAAAATGATGACAAATACATATAGACACAAACCAGACAAAGCATGAAGGAACAGTGAAACATATTACAAAAATATTTACAACTTTGGCTTATCAGGGCATCATGGGTGATGTGATGATCTCCCCTAACAAAATAGGTGTTCTTCAGCTAACTGGCACTTAAATCCATAATCAGACATGGGCCTTTAATAAAGCAGTCAAGCCATTTTTTCCAGATTTGACTAACTAGGCATATTTTGGACCCTTGTTTGGACTCATTGGATAAAAATTCTAACTGTGCTCTGCAACAATCAGCTTAGTCTCGTGTATAAACTTGTTAACATTTCTTGCCTTAGTAATCAGAATTTGAAACAGCACAGGCTTAATCACTTGTATACTTACCATTAAGTTTCTATGCATTTAATAGACACAAGTCATTTCAGAATGCTGATTTCATTGCTTGCTCAGAACAACCAGTTTCACTAACAAGCTGCTGATGTCATCTTCTAACTGACCACCAAATTCTTCCCATATCAAATTCTTCCCACCAGCAAGCATATGGGAGCTGTTATCATAATGTGCAGTGGTTTTAGAAGTAAAGCAGCAATCACCATTTAAAAAACTTTGCTTTGAAAACATATGTTTAAGGTTTTGTACTTTTCATTTTCTTTTGAACATTTTCATTTCTCCAGAACTGCTAGCTGGTAAATATCAAACTTAGAATGAGGTTAGCAAACCTGATTATTTATGTGTTATTAATTTAAGATTATTTTGCAGAAAGTGCTAATGGAAAAATAGTATATCACCACCTAAATGGTATATGAGAAGTAATTCTGTTTTAACAAGTGTTTTAGATTGCTGTAGTCAGCAAAAAAGTTTATTGGCCTATGTTTAGGCGTATCTACCTTGCATATCAAGGAGAACATGTATCTTGAATCTTAAAACTGTGGAACACAGCAAATTATTTCATAAAAGTAAACTGAATATTAAATAAGTACATATATAAAAAATAATTGACCACTGCTGTGACTCAGCGCTGTAAGTCCCAGAAACTGGGCATACCAAAAGATATAATTAAAATGACTTTTGTATTTACTGGAGCCATTGCTTGTTGCATTTAGAGGAGCAAAATGCAACACAGGTACAGTTCAGCCTATATTATCAGTACAAAAGGATTAATATTCTGATTTCCTGCAGATGCAGGCACATACTAGCTAACACATGACTTGGTCTGGGCTACACAACCTATGCAAAATGTGTATGAAAAATATATACACAGTTATAGACTATACAATGTATGGTATTATGTCAATAAAAAGCAGTACATAGTTCATTTGGCATAACAGATAAAAGAGTACACATTATCTGTCAACTTCTTTGATTGATGGTGGAAACTATGTTAATTACCATACTATATTTTAAGTAGTTGTACTATGTCTATACCCTGTATGCATATTTGGGTCAGTTATACAAAATATGTACTTTGTATATGCACCCACACAAAGGTCACTTTCATAATGATAAAGCTTATGATATTATATAATACATATGCTGCATGTGCACTTGACTTAAAGGAAATTTCAGATAAAGCTTTTCTTTGACTGTAAGACCTTTATTTGGAAGGCAGTATTTCATTATGCTTGGAACCACATTTAAACAACAGAGATCTACATTATTTTATGCACAAATTTTTAAATTGACCTGTAGACAATCTCCAGTACCTCCGAAAGGTGATGCAGAGAAATGAGGCTCAAATTTGACAGTGTTGTCACTATATTGCAGATGTAAGAATGCTTTCAAAGCAAATAGTCAATGCCCAAATTCACAGTCTCCAATAGTTAAAAAGACAGAATGTACAGGTGATGATTAGATAGGATTTTGCAAAGTTATCACAAGACATATCCTACAATTATGTATTCCAACACCCAGACAGAGTGGGAAAGCAGTACCTCTTTGAATTTTACTACTTTATAAGGATTCTAGGTTACTAGATAAACAGGGAAAAATATATATACCTATCTAGTACCTTGGTGTTAGGGCACTACTCTGTTAGCTCACAATTTTTCTTATCATAGCTGCTTTTTAGATCAGATTCAGCAAATTTTTCAATCATTTTGTAGTAGCAGTGTTACTAACAGAATAAAGAAGTGGGTTGCTTCAGTTGAGAAAAAAGGAAGTTCATATTTTGAAGTATATGGCTAAAGTTGTGGATGTTTCTGCTATAACTGCTGGGTATTTGGCTAAGCAGCAAAGCAACAGTCATCATATATACTCTGTCCAGAATGAAAAAAAAAATCACATCATTGACAAAATAGCAAAAATTAAGTTTTGCACACCCCCCATTCATGCGTTCTCTAATCTCTTAATTATGCTAACTCCCAGATTGCGCAACTTTGGGAGTAAGGCATAAGTTTCTTACCCCCCCCCCACTTTTCTGTCATTTGGATGGAGCACTGAAATTGACAAAAGCAGTTTCAATAGTGCTTTATCAAAATGGATTCATTGAACAGCAAGGAACCAAAACTATTTGAAGATATATACAGACAAAAACACCCGAAGATTGTAAGCTTTATGGAGATGATAGACCAAGTGAGAAAGTGAGGGGGGTTAAAATGAAGACATTGCTAAAGACAGTTTCACAGCATAATGAATCCTAATAATTTCTCAGTAAATGGCACAACATATAATAGAACACTTACCAAAGATGCATAGCAGAGTAAAATTTCAGTAACTTCTTAAATAGAATTAGTTGAAGGTCTAGATAGGATTACACATGAGGGAGAGTTGGCAGGAAACAGAGAGGAAAGAGGGTTATCTTAACCAAGAATACATAGCACAAGCAGAAAACTCTAATTCAAAGTGGAAAGGGATGATGATGAAATTGGGGGTACTCAAGAAACAAGAAGAGACTAGGATTTTGGATGCAGGCCCTTAAGGAGAATAACAATAATCATACAGAATATTATATATATAAAGTAGCAGAAAGTATCCTAAGAACTAAGCCAACATGGGAATTGAGAATGGAGATTCTGCCAAATGGAATGACTGCAATTAGGGACATAGACAATAGGCAAGAGGGGGGCTGGAATTTATTGGAGAAAACTGGCAAAGGAACCAGGGTATTGGGAGCAAATAACTAGAGAGGGAAATGATAGAATGGGAAGCCGCCAAGAATTGATATGGACTGCAGGTTAGAGACTGCCTTCTCTAGCAAGGATTGATATCAGAGTATAGGCAAAGAGAAAGAAATGAGCAGGTCCTAAATGAAAGATCAGCACTGGTAGAGTTTTTAGTAGAATCTAGAACAAAAGCTGACATTAAAAAGGAATAATTAGTAGAGCATATAAAATATTGGATGATAACTGTAAGACTCAATCAGATGAGGTTAGAAAGGATTGGGAAGAGAGATTGCATAAGCAGTTCAAAAAGAAACAATGGAGGATATATGCATGTCTAACAAATCATCATCTTCTTTTGGCTGTTCCCATTAGGGGTGGCCACAGTGGATCATCTGTTTCCATTTCTTCCTGTCCTCTGCATCTTGCTCTGTCACACCAACCACCTGCATGTCCTCTCTCACCACATCCATAAACCTTATCTTAGGCCTTCCTCTTTTCCTGTTACCTGGTAGCTTCACCCTTAACATATTTTTCCCAATATACTCTGCATCCCTCCTCAGCACATGTCCAAACCAATGTAACCTTGCCTCTCTGGCTTTGCCTCCAAACCTTCCAACCTGGGCTGACCCTCTAATATACTTATTCCTAATCCTGTCCACCCTTGTCACATCCATTGCAAATCTTAACATCTGTAACTCTGCCACATCCAGCTCTAACTCCTGCCTTTTTGTCAATGCCACTGTCTCCAACTCATATAACATAGCTGGTCTCACTACCCTCTTGTAGACTTTCCCTTTCACTCTTACTGGTACTCGTCTGTCACAAATCACTCCTGACACTCTTCTCCAATCACTCCATCCCGCCTGTACTCTCTTCTTCACCTCTCTTCCACAATCACCATTACTCTGAACTATTGACCCCAAGTATTTAAACTCATCCACCTTCGCCACCTCTACTCCTTGCATCCTCACCATTCCTCTATCCTCCCCTCTCATTCACACACACATATATTCTGTCTTAGTCCTGCTGACCTTCATTCCTCTTCTATCTGGAGCATATCTCCATGTCTGACAAATATGCAACAAAATCTCGAAGATTTAGGATTTTTTTTGGAAATGTTTACATAGATATTTTTATGCCCTAAGTAGACTTCAGAGAATTTTTCCGCAGGTAGAAAGCAAATACTGGAGGTATAACTGGGAAGAAAAAGTTAATTAGGAAAATATTTTCTGTGAATGCAGTGAGTTGGCAGACTTTAAGGAGTCCCTGCAGGTTGCACTTTCAGAGATGCTGGGTGGGCAGATTTATGTGACAAGGGAGATACAGAATTGGAATTGCCTTGCTTTGTCTAATTATGGTGGCTGCCAAAAAAGCAATTACTAGAAAACAGAAATCAAACTGTAAACCAACTATACTAGAAGTAGTAAATATAGTAACAGACATAAAACAACTTGGATTGAAATATTTAGAAAAAGGTAGGAGCAAACTACATAAGAAAAAAATTGAGAATTGTGGGAATAATACATACAGGGGAGGAAAGAGGTTTAAATGAAGGCAGAACATAAATGAGCCATGTAATGTTTGACTGAAAATGATTCAGTAGATTATAAGTGATGTATAATGTTTGCAACCGGGAGTGTGTCAGTATGGTTTGTGATATAAAATGCTTGCAACTAGGATTGTGCCGGTGTGGTTTGTTTTCCTTTATATAAATGTATGATTGCCTATGTCGTAAGTGATGGTTTAATAAAGATGTTTCTTGTTTAAAAAAAGGGGCAGGAATTGAATAATTTATGTAATGTAGCTTAGGTTATAGTATAATGCTTGTAAATGTGAACTTGTTAATACAGTTTGATTACTTTTATATAAATGTAAATTTGCCTATGTCACAAGTGATAATTCAATAAAGGCATTTTAAAAAAGAATTTAATTATATAAGTGTATGCCAGTTTAATCTAACAGAAATGGATAGACATATTAAGATAGATGAGTGAAAAAGAGATTACAGAAAGTGTATAAGAAATATATAGTGCTAGAAAATTATGATAAAACAGATGAACTCAGTAAATGGAGCCATTAAAATGACATATATAATGTAACAGAAATAAACAGAATATAGTACTGCTTTGCTGATAACAGATAGTGTTGTTCCCATGTTCCAATATCCCCCAAAGAAACACAAAGTACCAGTGTGACCATTTATTCACATTAATCTGTACATTAGTAAACTTGTACCAAAGCACAGATAAGCAATGCAAGAACTACAATTTCTGGTTTCAGACTGCTAAGGCAAGGTGGCATGTCAACTGCCCCCCATGAGGTAGTCCACCCAAAATGCCCTTCAGTACCATTGCATTACCAAAGGAGTAACGTGGAGATTGCTCACATCCACCAATAGTATTATTGGTCTGATGGCCAAGTAAAGTGATGGTGAGGGAATGCAAAGGGAAGTCAATCTGCCCCAAGTCCACCCCAACTTTACAATGAGGGAGTATGGAAAGGGATGAGCATTACCCTGCCAAAATGACAGTGGATGCCTACTGAGTCCCACAGTAAATACTGGCAAGCATGGGTGGCATGCCTCTTGCCCATTGTGGATCCACATAGATAAAATACTCTGCTTGCAAAACTCATTTGTCCCCATGACCTATTCACCACAAAGAAACCCAGTTAAAGAGCCAGTGTGACCATTTATTCACATTAAACTGTACATCAGTAATCTTACAGCCAACCACAGACAAACAAAGCAGTAATTTGAATTTCCAGGTGGTGGACCACTAAAGCATGGTGGTGTGCCAACCATCCCGCATGAGCTAGTCCACCAAAAATGTCCTGCAGCACCAACACATTACCAAATTATGTAGGTTACGTTCACCTGTGTACTGTTTCTATGTATGGGACCCCATTCATGGCATGTACAGCTTTCCAACGGTGACAGATATTGACATCTGGATAGTATGTACAACTGCTAACATGGGTGTAGCTGAGAAGCAGTGTGGTTGGCACTGCAGTTATTGGAACATGGCCCTGTCGACCACTGTACTGTACCTAGGCCACTGAGACACAACCATCCAGGCCCACATGCTGACCATTTCCAGGCAATATTAAAAACACAACAAACTTACCACACTGACCCATGCATATTGTACACATGCAACAGTGTAGATTGTGACAGCTCTGGCACTCTGTGATCCAGTGATATTACTCCTCAAACTTACATGTTACTGCATTTCTACGTGGGATTGTGCGGGGGTGCACACCTGAAGACTTTAAACATTTGCAATGACTGTACTGGTATTTCAGTTATTCTGCTGACTTCCATTTCATACGTTATTGTGACCTATCATGCAGAAAGGAGGCAGATCAGTAGAGTACACATGTTAGATCTTAATGGCATAAATTTCAGTTTCAAATTTCTTACCCTTCAGAACTAAAATGCAACTGCCAGACCTGTAGTAGTATATCTGTGTAGGTCTGGTGGGGTGCTGTTCACCATTGCCATCATTTGGGGGCCCGGCCTTTCTTTATGGTCAACTACACCTGTCGAGCTGGTGGTGGGTAAGTGACCCACATTGACATCCATGAGTGTGACCTATTGACACCCACAATTATTTGGGCCATCACATGTACTGCAGTGGGAGTTGTCACTTTGTGTAGCACTGTCTATTATGTTGACACCAGTATTTGTTATGCATTTCCTGCTGTCCCATATAGCTGTCTGCTGCTATCCCATTCAGCCACCCAATTCCCTTGCATGCTTGCATCCATATCATGCATACAAGTATGAGAACATACTACTCCATTCAGTAATTGATAGGATGGGTGACTCACCTGGGCTAGTATTGAGGACGGTGCTGAAGGGTTGACTATGTCAGATGCATGTAGTACACTCCCTATGCATGGTAAAGCACAGGAAGTGTCATGTTTGGCATCCCTTTTACTGTATGTGCGAGTCAGACAGAGGTATCAGTCCCTGGGTCCCTACAGTATCAGTGTGTGTGCTATGCATTGCCTCTGTTGGGCATGCCTCCTTCTAGCTACAGGGGAAGGCTCAGGATGTTCCTTCTCCAAGTCCCTCTGTGCCTGTGCTGGCCTTGGAAATGGTGGGGAGCTGTGTGGCCCTGCCCTATGCTGTTCCTGCTGCAGCTGTTTCCGCAGGATCATATTGTGTAGCATGGCACATACTACGAACATTTGTATACATACAGCTGGAGAGTACTGCAAGGCTCCACCAGATAAGTCAAGGCAGCGGAACCGTGACTTGAGCATCCCATACACATGCTCTAAAATGATCCTGGTTTGTGCGTGTGCCTCATTATGGTGTTCTTGTTTGGGTTTGTGTGCATTTCTGATGGGTGTCATCAGCCACAGCTTCAGTGTATTGTCAGCATCCCCCACTAGATGGCCATATGGGATGTCCCCCCTGGCAGACCCCTGATACAGCTGTGAGCAATGCCAGATGTGGGAGTCGTGATAGCTTCCAAGGCTTCCAGCACACACATTCATGATAATGCCCTGGGCATCACATATGACCTGGCAGTTGATGAAGGAAAAGCCCTTGCAGCTTATGTAGACCCTACCCTGCTCACCGACTGGTGCTTTGATGTGGATGTACGTGCAGTCTATAGCACCAACTACCTCAGGGTATCTACTATAAGGTGGATGAGATGCATACTTCTGGTCAATGCCTCATGGGTGGTGGGGAAATATATGTGCTCATTGGCATGTGGTGTCATGGCATCCAGAAACTGGTGGAGGACCCTGGATGCTGATGTCTGTGAGACCCCATGATATCCCTAGTTGTTCTTTGGAAGGTACTTGTGGCTAGTATTCCTAAGCCTACACATACCTTGGTATCCACTGGGATGGGTTCCCCTCTGTTGGTTCCGTGCATCAGGCATGGCAGGCATAGCTCAATGATTTGCTTTAGAATGTCCCTGTCCACCCTATAGTGCTCCACTATCTCCAGCTCATGTAGGCCCTGGTAGGTTACCCTGTGTCTGTACACTCTTCTACTTCTCCTCACTTTGGGTCGGTTGTCAGCATTCTCCTCCTCACCACCCTCAGTCTCTAGCACATATTGATGGAGTAAAGCAGCAGCAGCCTCTAACATTTTTAGTTTTGCCAGTTAAAAATCCACCATCTGTGTACACTGGTGGTGTAGAGTTTGTGGAGCAAAACAGTCTGTAGGGTGTTTGCATAGTTTATAGTAGTGTGTTGGGCCATTGCATGTCTAATTGGCTGATTCTGATACATTCTACCTGCCAGATATGCTAGTTCTCCTTGATTGCCTTTCTACTGCTGTTTCTCCTTCCCAGTTCCTCCGTATTTAAGCCCCTGGCATGCCATGCAAAGCCAGTGCTGAAATGTAAACAGTGCTGCCATTTCCTATTTTTTTTTTTTTTTTTTTTTTTTATGTTTAAAACCTGGTGCCCATTTAGGCTATGTACACACTGCTCAGGCATATCTGACACACCCCCTTCTTTAACTGTGCTTAGCTAAGGGCAAACACGGGCCACAGAGCTCCAATGAGCTTATAGCAAGCATGACACACCCCCTTATGACGTCATTCAGCTCTTAGACTTGCACTGTTGTATTGCTGCACCTACATGGTTCGGTACAAGCTGGCACTTTGAAGAAATATGTGATTCAGTATAACTCCCCTCATTTGCATACCCCAGTGTGTAGGTCATTAGTTATTGCACTAAAATGGACCTATTCCCCTTGACAACCAGTGCTCCCTGGTATTGTTTACATTCTGCATGCCATTGAATATAATGCCAAAATGCAGAATTAACTTAAAATTGAGTTTTCACATGTTTTTTTTATTTTTGGCACAATCCCGTTTGCGTGCCACTGCCCTATGCTTAAACGTCCGAGATTGGCCAAAAAAAAAAAAAAAGTTTAATTTTCATAATAATCAATTATTAATTCCAATGGCCTTCTATTTGACCATTGGCATGTCTAATGTAATTAATACATTATTTTTAATGAGCTGTCATGCCTCCATTTTGTCAGATGCAAAATGTACTGCTATTTTCTGAATACATTTCTGCACTGACACTGTTCAAGCACGAAGATCTGGCAGCTTGGTAATCACTAAATCACCTCATTTGCATGGTTTTCACCAGTAAATGAGGTGATTTACATGCCACATGTTTTTCTGTGCTGGAATAGTGTAGGACCACTTGTGCATGGGAAAACGGCACTATCCTGAATCGCTCTGAGGCCATTTTCCATGCAGGAACTCTTACACTGTTCCTGCAGGGAAAAAATGGCTTCCTGAATCCCTGGCTTTATTTTTTCCTGATTTGCTCATATTTTCATTTTATCATTTTAATTTTAATTTGCACATTATTGATCATCTGTCATTTTACTAAATATTTGTGCTCTGCTTGCATTCAGATCTCCACTCATTTTGATTACCTGGTTGGGTATTAATTTTCCTTTTCTGACCACTCTTACTATCCCAGTGATTATGGTTTTACAGAACTGTTATTAACAGGTTTGTAGTAGAGACCTCAGTATAGCTTTTCATCTTGGTGGTTCCACACAGCTTCTTCTAAAGGTTTATCATCACTCTTAGTATAACTACATTTTTGTTCTGGTCATGAGTATTTCAGCTGAAAAACCCCAAATACTGTCCATCATGTACTCCCATGGTCTGAAATCTCCTGTAGTTTACCCCACCTCAATAATACAGGAGGTACACTTGACTCCTGGTTTTACCACCATACAGACACCAGTGATCTGCTGTCCTATCACCTCACTGTGTGGAATACTGATTTTGTATTTATAATTAGAACTTATTTGGATGATAACATTGGTCCTTCTTTGGTCATCCAGGTTCTCTATTATTCAGTTCCTGGAACATGGTAGACTGATAGGTGGGATGCTTTTCTACCTGACTTTTCTGTTCTCCTGGGTTTCCAGTAGGAACTCCAGCTCTTTTAAATATGTCATGGCTGGTTGGCCACACTGTGGATTCCTTTCATCTTTAGTTTAAGTAGTTGTGTAAATGCATTCCTTCAGAAATTCATTGACTGGGGCGTGGCCAAGGATGAACACAGGATAGCAGCAGATTTCTTCAGCTCCACCAATTTCATTACACTGACAGGAATTAATTACTTAAAACATTAATTTTTGAAGTAATTTTCTTTCTAAATATGTTTGTTTTATATAGTTCTTGAACTATATTTAAAAAAGAAAGGAAATCTTAACAATATTCCTGTCAGAAATCACTTTGGAAATTTTCCTGTCAGTTTATCAGTCTGAAATGAGTTTCAGTAAGACAAATTCTCAAGACTTCAGCATCAAGAAAGAACTTCAGTCTCTGATAATTATAATCCAGCAACTTACTGCTAAGATGGATAAAATGGATACTAAAATAGACACCTTCATAGAAAAAACTACAAAACAAATAGACTTGTTACATATAGACCTGCAACAACAGAAGATCCAGATGACAGGCATAGAAGAAGCTGTGAATGACATGCAAAAGAGAATACATGAAGAGGAAATCAACATTGAGTTTCTGCTGAAACAAAATACACATTTACAAACAAAGCTGGATGACCTGGAAAATAGATCTAGGCACAATAACATTAGGATTTTTGGACTGCCAGAAAATATTGAAGGTAACGATATTACTTCTTTTTTAACAACATGGCTCCCTAAAACTTTAGACTTACCAGAAGCATTCTCTTTTGGTATCGAAAGAGCACATAGATCTATAACTAATACTAACTCTAACAAAAACTATCCTAGATCAGTTATAGTTAGATTTCTATCATCTTTTGATAAAGAGATGGTTCTTAAATCTGCTTGGGCTAAAGCTCCTGTTAAGATTAATGAGACAACTGTGCGTTTTGACAATGACTATTCTTCCATGGTAATAGCTAAAAGAAAAGTTTTTCTGCCACTAATAAGGGAGCTTAAAAAAGCACAGTTTAAAACATACCTTCTGTTTCCTGCCAAGCTTAAAATCTTCCTTCCTGATGGTCCTAAAATTTTCGATGACTTAGACTCTGCCTTACTGTTTATCAGAAAAAATAAGATTTTGGAAAAAATAGAAGAAATGGAATGGGCTAGTCCTTCATTAAAGAGACTGGCAACTGAAACTTCGTGGAAGACTTCAGAGAAGAAGAAGAGACTAAAAAAGAAATGATCTGTTCTATGTTTTTTTTTCTCTCATCATTTTATTTCATTATTAATCTTTTTAAATATAGTTCCTGCATTTCCAAGAAGCAACAAATATTTTGAAAAAGATTTAATCAAAGTTATTCTCTGTGTGCAAAGAAATGTTTTGTTTCATAACTAGTCAAAATATCTGGAGATTTAATGGCAAGTTGTGATTCAACTTGTTTCTCTTTCTGAAAAGGAGAAGTAAGGTCAGTAATTTGATACATTTTTTCTTTATCTTTTTTTTCTTCTCCTTTTCTTCTTTTCTTTGTTTAAACAATGACATTCTATTTAGATTATGTAGTGGGTAAGGGGTGGGGGAGGGCAGGGAGAGAAGAGTAATGAAAATATGATTAATAGAATAATAACATATTTATTCCTTGTAAAAAGTTTATATGTTCTTCAAATGCTATTCCTAATTATACTTTCTTGATTACACTGCTTATGCTTGTTTGTAAATAATCTGTCATGCTTTAACTAATAATAATTAGAACTAAATAATAGTAAATAATATGTTTTATTTTTAACTCTATTAATATAAACAGTAAGTAATATTCCATTGTATATACTTCTTATAGCTTTCTCTTACATTTTTTTATTTCTGCCTTACACC
>NC_056725.1:1899086550-1899123199 GCF_019279795.1 Protopterus annectens
CTATTGTAAAAGTTATTACTTTATTAATAGATCAGTCATATGTCGCAAAATGGAAAGATTATTGGGAGCTAATTAGTATGCACTTCATGAAAATCTCCTCAACACATAAAAATATGATTGTAAATAACTCCATGTTATGGTTACTAAAGGAATTTTGTACTTCACCTATTACACCTAAACATATGGTTTGTTACCCATTAAATATTATTATTAGTTATCGTAACTTTATATTCATGCACCCTAAGTATAGGGAATGGAATTTTATTGTATTCCCTATAATGTATACTCAGGGTATGTTTTTGTCATCTACTTCTGAAGGAACTCATTTAGCTATAGATAATGATCTAAAGTACTGGTATCAGTTGATATCTGATAATAAAGTTAAAATCTAGATTTCTTAAAACAAGAATTTGATCTAAGAGAAACTTGCTGGTTAGAGGTTCAGACCTTTAGACAACATCTCATTAATAAAATAGATCTAATGTCTATAACAGTTCAAGAATCTATTCCAACACTGATTGATTACTTGATATTAAATTTACAACATAAAGTTTCTGATAAAGGTAAACTTTCATACATACATAAAATTATCAGACAAGAAACTTTTTACAGTGTAGATTCATACTGGAATTATTTCACTTCTATTAATGGGGACCCACCAAATCAACAAGATAAACAATATATATTGGAATCTGCTTATAGAACTACGTCTTCCATTGTCTGGAGACTTTATACATGGAAATTTTACATAGATCTTTTATACACCTTTGATGATGAATAAAATAAATAATAAAGATAATTTATGTAAGAGATGTAATGTAGAAATTAATGCTGACTGGGCTCATATGTTTTATGACTGTATAAAATTGAAAGAATACTGGAAGTCAATTAATGAATTTTTGCAGGCTCTTTTACAGATAATTTCATTATTTCTAAATCTCTTATATTATTCAACACACCTGTACCTCAAAGTGTTAAAAAGGTTAAGCTTCCCTTGTTATGGTCTATTCTAGCAGTGGCTAGGAAAATAATAACTAGAAATTGGATTTCAGATACACCTCCTTCGTTCAATGAATTTAAAAATGTTATGAATATAGTGTGCCATATGGAAATAAACACAATTAGAACAAGAACAAATAGAAAAACATCTTATTATATTGTATGGGATAATTTACAAAATTTGTTAAAAAAATTTTAATTTCACTAGCATGATATTTTAGTTTAATTAATCGATCTGATTGTAGTGGATGTCTTTGTAAATACTTTAGTTGTTTTGTTGAATATTATAGTAATACCTATTTTTAATTACTTGTATAAAATTGTTATGATATTTCTCTTATATGTTAAAACAATAAACCTGTTTTGAAAAAAAAAAAAGAAATTAATTGACTGTTGCTTTATTGCTTGCGGGTAGCCCAAACTGGCTAATTCATTTTTCTGTATGGACAAGGCATCAGTGGCCTTTATAAAAGCATTAATTTGTATTGTGAAGGGATTTGGGATTAATCAGGTTGTCACATCTATAGCACATTGGTTTAAACATATCTTGGGCTTGGTCTTCCAGTAATAACTTTGGAATGAATAGTGGAGTCAGTGTTTCTTGTTTGATCAGACCTTGCCTCATTTTGCAGTTGGGTACCAGTGGTGAAACTACTTGATTTTGAGATGTCCCCCTACTAAAATTTAAATGTCATTATCCCTGCATTAGTTGTGAAGTCTTGTCCCATAGATGATTTCCTCATAGCCTATAACAGGGGATGGATTTCCTCCCTGGCTACAATTACCCCATACCATGTACACCTAATTCATCTTTTGTGGTGTGGTTCAGTCTTAGGATCTGTGCCATAAGAAGACAGAGAGTATAAAGGTTTCAATGCAAGTGATGTCTCTCTTACATTCTGAGATACAGCCTTAGACTGGATTAGCATTATGCTGTCTGCCTATGAGAAAATAGTGCAACCTTTCTGTTAAAGGAAATGTCTTTCACAGCAAATCATCTGGACATGCTTTCTTGAATAATTGAAAGGTTAAACATCTCAGCATGTCTTACCAATTGAAAATCTTTCTATTCAAAGGAGTAAGAACTTGCCACTTCAGTCTTCATGGGCTGCCTCCATCAGAATGATTAGATCTCCATTTTGTATATAAATCTGACAGCAGTGCTGATGACTACACCATCATTTTTGATTGCTGGAATATCTTGAGTTCATCTTCAAACTACACACAGACTGAACTCATATCTTACTAAACTAGTTCTGACACACTTGGAAGCCTAGTGTCTTCTCATCTACCAGACTGTCATGGCATGTAGGTATTTGATTGCTCAGATATCACAGTCAAAGTTTTGAATCCAGAAACTGCAAAGTCTGCCAGGGTTAGATTTTTTGTTGTGATATTTTTGTTTAATACATTTCAGATTACTTCCTATGTCTCAGCAGTCTTGAAGCGGATATAGTGATTAGTGATAACTGAGTGTTTTGCAGCAGTGCAGGCAATTATTTCTTTTAAATACAGTAGCTTAGCCCTTTAGGTACTGTTTCTTCTTTCCTCATGGGTGTGCAAGCATGAAATTAGTGTATTTAAAGGAGAACCTCACACACAGACTCAAAAAACAATGTTTATTTTATCATGGTTTGGTGTTTCCTACATGTTAAGACCACTCTGGGACTATTTACAGATTTTTAAATATTTTTATATGTAATTTCTGAGTCTGACCTCATGGGGTCTGGCATCTTGAAGTAATTCTGATTGCTTAGTCTGCCTCTAAGTATCTCACAATGCAGTGCTCATCTGTAAAACGTTACATCGTGCAGGCCTCTCTTCCTAAAGCTCCTGTCACTGCATTGATTTTACATGCGTACACTGCTTTTAGTCAGTTTGTTTTAAGTAACATTTCATGCTGTTCAATGACTACTTAAAACACAAATAGTGCAAATGCCACAGAACAGACTTTCAAAGTGCTTTTTACTGCTGTTTCTTTTTAGAATGCCTAAACTGCATTTTTTTTTGTGAAGCCTGAATTGTACTACTTTGACTCATCTCCCATCCCCCTTCACACCTATCTTCCCTAGCTGTCAAAGTGCTAAGGGTAATTTGAGCTATTACCTGCTGTGATTGATAGCTCACAGCAGGAGACTTAACTCTGTTTCCTTGTTCTAGCCTTTACTTTCTGTATGGGTAGAGGAGCACCAGGGATCTCTGACATCACGACATGGGTGGGTTTTTAGGACGGTCATGGTGATGTCAGTTTGGGGAGGGAATTGGCCAGAAAATACTTGTATTCAGTGGCCTTGATGACATCAGTGAATTGGAGACTTTTCCAGGGCAGGTTAAAACTTTTTTTTAAATTGAAACTACCACAGTACAGCAAGGTACTCTTTGAGTGGAGAGAAACATTCAATTTAAAATATTTTAAATGCTGTGTTATTGTTTATTCATAGCAGGGACAATAAATAGGGAGAAAAGGGATGGAGAAGTTGAGCATTTAATAACAGAATCCTGTTGTTGTCCTTTAAGTGTTGGAGTACTGGGGTTCCACCTTGCAAAAACCCTTTTCTGTGGTTTATTGCTTTCATTTTATTATATTTCTTGATATAGTCTTGATTTGTGTTTGAGTTAGTGGCTTATTTTGGTTTCTATTTAAGACATTTTTTTTCCTGGCTTGTTTCTTATGACTTAAGTCTACTGTCATTTATTCACTCTGAGTCTGTTTTTCCCTAGTCTCCAGAGAAGTCATTAATAACTCTGTTTCTCAAAACAAACAAAACACCAACATAATTAGATTCTGACAATCAAGATATGTATTGCTCCACTTCAAACCCGGCAGTAAGGTTCTTGAGAAGTTGGTATACTCATACCTTGATTTCCATCTGAAGGACAATATTTGTTGTCAATTATAGTCTGAACGTTAGGCTAAATGCAGTTCTAATAATGTTCTTATTGTGGTTCCTGAAAAATTAATTTTAATTTGTGAGCTCTGCTTCTATGTTGTGCTGGATCCAAAGTCTTCTTAAGACACACAGTCTTGCTGTGCTGTTTACTGCTGAATCAGAGACACAGAGCTTTGTATGACTCCATCTGTAGTCTGTTTAAAGCACCAAGCCTTTCAAATTGCACACTGATAAAGAAGTATATTTTGCAGCTATAAGCACAGTTACAGATAACTTATTTTATAACAAACGACACGTACTCTTTCTGTCAGATTGTAGCATATATTTACAAAGTTTTCCTTCATTACAGATATGAATAGTGACTTCTACAAAATATCTCTCTCTGTCCCTCTCTCACATAACTGAATTACTTACAGTTGTTATATAGAGTGCTAGTCATGCACATATATTTTGTTATTTCCTCTTGGTATCTTTTTTTGGCCTTCAGTGGGAAGTCACATAATGTCTGTTTTTAGACTTTTCTATTGTCCTGTCAGCAATTCTGCTGATGTGAAAATGCACAAATGACGCAATCAGAATAATAGAAGTATGAAAGGAAATGTCTGTTCTGTTCCTACTGAAAAAACATCACGTATTGCTGAGTTTAGATATTTGTTCTGCAAACATGAGAAAAGCATGTGATATTTGCTTTCCAATATTGCTTTGTTAGGCTTTTCTTGATGCTATGAAGAGAAGCCTGTTATACATATAGCATGATGCACATTTTACATTGCTAAACTCTATACATATATTCAAGCAAACTTTTTATTCTATGCTTTATCTTTTAGCATATTTACAACAGAATTAATTTCAGCCTTATATTCATAATCTCTAACAATTCCCTCTTTTTTAAACATACTCAAAACACTTTATACTGATATGTATTTTTGATCACATTATATAGAAACACATTAAGAAACAAAACCTTTAGTCTTCTTTTGATACAAGTCAAAATGCAATTTTGCATAGTTAATACAATTATAGCAAGTATTACTACCAAAACTGAATGTATTTAACAACTTTTTCTTTTGCAGACCATGTGAAAATATTTCATCAATTATGGGCTGTGTCGGTTTTAGTCTTATTTTTAACTTGATTAATTTATTCTTTTGCAATCACAGAATTTAATTTATGACTTAGAACTGTTCCATTATCTCTTTGCAACTGTTGAATTAACTATAAGAGACAAGAATTATGTGCTACTGCAAGCATTTATACACTGCTGAAAATATACAGTTTCAGTGTCATTTTAACCATCACATTATGGTTATATTTCTGAACTGTTCATTAACATCTTGGTAAAATACTGAGCTGGGTTTAGATAATACTTGAGGATTTAAAATATATGATTTATACATTAAAGAATGCTATGTACATATTAGTCTATTAGCTGTATGAATACAACGTTTTAATATATTTTTTTCTCTAGTTAGGGTAACCAGTACTAGTACAGATAAAATGATGGTCCAAAAACCAGTAATGAGACTCAAACTTAAAACCAGTGATAATATTACAACTTGACAAATTATTACAATGTATCTTGCACAGTATGTATTTACACAGACTGTTTGCTATTTATGCATTTTAATCTAGTAGGTACCCTGGACCCAATTTTTTTAAACATGGTTTTTCACACATATTCATTACTAGACATTAATTTCATTTGTACTGAATTATTTTGTATTTGTACATACAAAGACTATTATTTGTACTGAATTATTTTGCATTTGTACATACAAAGACTATCATTTGTACTGAATTCTTCTGCATTTGTACATACAAAGACTGTAAAGTACATTTCTAATCTTACAAATTTACTAACATTAATATTAAGCAAAATCTTAGAAAATGTTTATGTCTCTTTAGAAATATCTAGTGGAACTGGCACCAAAGGCATATGTCCTGTTATCTTAAACTACATACTCAGCAATTAGAAACATTCATGCTTTTTTATACCAACATTGTTTTGCCAAAAACATATTAAAAATAGTGACCAGTCTTGTTATTAGAAACATTTATGCATTTTGCATATATTTATTCTCTCTTGTAATAGCTTTAATAAAGCAATTTTAAACCCATCTCTTGTATAGCTTTGCAGTTTAACATATTGCAAATACAATTTACTGCTAAACAATACAATAATAACTAGCATAAAATATCTTGGACTTTCAGATTGAATCTGTTTACCAGTGTTTCTTATGCACTATTACCTGTTTTTTCCTTCCCCCCTAAAAGAGTATTGTCAAGAAGGAATGAAATATTATTTCTTCCTGTAGCTCTATTTTAAACCCTTGTGCAGTACTGCTTATACAGTCAGTGTAAAACTGAGAAAGTACCCCTCCCCCTGTAGTATTGCACTATTGTTTATCTGCTTTACGCTGTGAGAATAGAATGTATACCAGCCCAATACTTTGGTTATACATTTGCTTTATTAGGTTACTAATAAACTATGGACCTTTGTCTGATTTGATCATTTTTTATAAAACTTTTGCTGTTTATTACCACTAGTAGATATTTATACCTTTCTGCATAATTTATTTGAACTTTATGTATACTATAGCCCATTTGATGGCTGTACTTGATGCAACTGTTTTTTTTTTTAACATTTACTTGCAGATTATCAGTGACATTTGTGCACAATTGTGACATTTTATTACAATTACCAAATAGTGTTGCCTGTAAACATTTAACAATTATATTTTAATATACTTGCCTGGCAATCAGTCTTGTTTCTTATCTTATCTTTCCAACATTTCCTGTAACTATTCATCTAGTCTAGGAAGGTCTGAGCTCACATTTCAAACTCTGTAAACCATAGTTAATTTTTGTTGGCGTGTTTCCTTTAATTTGATTGTGATTTGCATAACTATGCATTTATAATACATAAATAGGCATAATTTTACAATTAGCTTATATGGATTTCAGTATTTTTTTATTTATTTATTTATTTAACTGTCCTGCCATTAATTTTACAAAACTGTTTGACTAAAACCATCTGTGATTTTATTTCTTTTTAAATTCAGAACTTTAACTGTTTGGTGTGGTGTTAAAAAACAAAATAGATATTAGCTTAACTAACATGTGTTTATATTTATATTATTTATATTTGCTGTTGTCTGCCTGTTATTCTTGTGCATTGTAACAGATGTATTTTAGATGAAAAGAACATACATGCATGTCTGTCTTGCATCTTTATATCTTTATACAAGCATGTCAGTCTTGTGACTTTAAATCTTTACTCATTAACTATTTTTTATTTGATTTTATGTGCTACAATTGTTTCTTATACCTTTTGACTATGTTAAGAATGGCAGTCATATGCTCTACTTTACTGTAGTACTGATAAATGTCTTGCTTTACCTGAATGGACGTTTTAAACATTTGAGAATGATGTGTCCAGATTTTACCATTCTACCATGTATATTTAACCATTTTCAAAACACAAACATATTATAAAATATATTTATTTTGCACAGATTAGCTGTGTATGCAGGAAGTCCCCAGTCTCTGTCAGTTCAGCTAATTTATTTCTTTTATCCTGCACCTGCTGTTGAAGAGTTTCCTGTAATGTTGCATGGTCTTTCTGATATTTTTCCGTAACCTGTTCTGCTGAATCTGAAACTCCTATGCACTTTTGAAAAGATATATGTATAACTTGTCTAAACTTCCTGAACTCATTGTGTCTGTCTTTTAGAAGTTTGTTACATTTTCTGTAACAAAATGTACTAGAGGTTCTATCAGTAACTGATTTGACTATTGTTGCAACTCTGAAATAAACCTTTTACATCTGGTGACAGAACATAACTGTCTAATATTTGAATATAATGTCAGCATATTAACTTTTCTTGGTTCTTTACCATTAACATTTTTGTCTGTACAGTCTAACCTTTGAATAGTGGCATTCACTGTATTTTATGACACTGTACACACAATAAACATTTTTTATACCACACATGATTTTGTTTCATATACCAGTCAGATTTTGTAATCCATTTGCATAATGCCTTACTATTAACTTGCAATCCATTTGCATAATGCCTTACTATTAACTTGTCCTAATAAGGTTTTAACATTTACTAATATGCTGTATATGCATTTCATTCTGTTATTATTATTATTATTATTATCTTTATGGCATTCACACTGTATGTAACACAGAACAATTTTGTACCAGTCAACAGAGAGGCAGATGGCCAAGCTGCTTTACTGTAGATGGTTGAAAAGTCACTGTAGTCACTTGTGAAGTTGGTACAGCAAAACTGGCAGTTTCAGTCTTACAGCTTTGTATTGTACCTTTTTTGGAGTATGTATGGCACTGCCCCCCTTCATGCACTGCAGTCTCACTGGATTTAGACATCTAATAAACTGTATTATTGCTGCAAACTGTAGAAAACTGTAGAAAACTGTAGAAATTGGAAGTACTTCACATAAACGTTAGTTACTGTGCTTTTACAGGAGTGACCTTATACAAGGCATTACCCATTCACTCCCCCTGATTTTGTATACAGGCTAGGAATGTTCATTAGGGTCACCATTGAAAAATGTATTTTAATTTGTGCGCTCTGCTTCTATGTTGTGCTGGATCCAAAGTCTTCTTAAGACACACAGTCTTGCTGTGCTGTTTGCTGCTGAATCAGAGACACAGAGCTTTGCATAACTCCACTTGTAGTCTGTTTAAAGCACAAAGCCTTTCAAATTGCACACTGATAAAGAAATATATTTTGCAGCTAAAAACACAGTTACAGATAACTTATTTTATAACAAATGACACATACTCTTTCTGTCAGATTGTAGCATATATTTACAAAGTTTTCCTTCATTACAGACAGTCTCTCACATAACTGAATTACTTACAGTTGTTATATAGAGTGCTAGTAACGCACATAGATTTTGTTATTTCCTCTTGGTATCTTTTTTGGCCTTCTGTGAGAAGTCACATAATGTCTGTTTTTAGACTTTTCTATTGTCCTGTCAGCAGTTCTGCTGATGTGAAAATGCACAAATGTACGCAATCAGAATAACAGAAGTATGAAAGGAAACATCTGTTCTGTTCCTACTGAAAAAACATCACGTATTGCTGAGTTTAGATATTTGTTCTGCAAACATGAGAAAAGCATGTAATACTTGCTTTCCAATATTGCTTTGATAGGCTTTTCTTGATGCTGTGAAGAGGAGCCTGTTATACATATAGTATGAATGCATATTTTACATTGCTAAACTCTGTACATATATTCAAGCAAACTTTTTATTCTATGTTTTATCTTTCAGCATATTTACAACAGAATTAATTTCAGCCTTATATTCATAATCTCTAACAGTTCCAAATTACCTCCTTTTGGCAAGACATCCATGGCCCTGATTGCTTTCTTGGAGTCATTTAAGACAGACTCTCACACAGTCTTTCTGGATCATTTTTCACATTTCAACATCTAAAAGAACTGCCACATGAAGTGCTACAAATGTCTCATTTATTGACACAAAAATAAAACAAAAACAATGTCAGTTCAGCACTTTCATCCTATTTTTTTCCTTGAACTTCTTCAGAACATTTTCACACTTGCTGAGGAGTCTCAAGAGCTGTTATATTTTAGTCTGTCTTCTTCTTCTTCTTCTTCTCAAATTATTTTCAGAGTTTGGTCTTTTAGCTTGATCACTAAACTAGCTACCGTATGGACTATTGGGACCACTAGGACTCTCCATTAGCCCCAGTATTGTTTTCTGTGTTCAAGCTACTCACAGAAAACATTCAAAAAGAGAGCTGTGGTATCATGTGCTGACAATGCTTGATAGTGCCTGAATTCCTTCCAAAAGAGTCTTTACTGCATCCGTCTTTGCATGCAGCTGTCTTAGTTATACAGGTCATACTTAGGGATTCTGACTATGAAAACTGTAACTTTTTTATTATTTGTTGTGGGGATCACCTACAAACAACAGAACAATAAGAACACTGAACTTCAAAATACTGATGAAAAAAAAATCAACAGACACAAAAATAAAAAGGCAATGCAAAATAATAAATCAACTCTTATGGGTGTAAGCTCCCTGTGTGTGTGTGTGTGTGTGTGTGTGTGTGTGTGTGTGTGTGTGTGTGTGTGTGTGTGTGTGTGTGTGTGTGTGTGTGAGTGTGTGTATGTATATATATATATATATATATATATATATATATATATATATATATATATATATATATATATATATATGTATATACATACATACATATTTATACAAACTCTGAGATGACACTATAGTGGGGAATATGCCAATTCACATTCCCTGCTTTACAGCAGCCTTGTACAGGCGGATACCAGCACTTCTGAAAATCCTGCGTTTTCAGTATTATCTGCTGGGAAAATATACTTTTGACATTTCGAACATTTGATCTTTAGTAGGTGAGTGGTCAAGGGGATATGACAAATTTTTTATGAAAAGTTTACACTAGAAGAACAGAACACCAGAGATCTCCAAAACACAAGTCTGCTACAGCTAACACACTCTCCACAGCACCCATGACACATAGCAACACCAATGTCTCATCCGCCAAGCCCATAAGGCATAACACTCAAAAACCAAGTTTTCTTTTCATTGGAGACTCAATAGTGAGACATGTGGATGTCCCACTCTAAAGGCTGGGCAAGGAGAAGATCATGGTCAGCAGCCTATCCAGTACCAGGATTTGCCAAATCACACTTGCACTCAGGTCTCTCAGCAACAAGTACCGTTATGACTCTGTCATAGTTCATGTTGGTGGTGACTATATGAAGAGAGACATGGTCAAGCTCTCTGAGTATGTGTCCCAGGAAGGTATAACCCTAGCCTTAAGCAGATACTACCCTCACATAGAATGATGCCAAAGAATAAACAAAAAATGATTGAATTTAATAATTGGTTTAGTTTTTGGTGTCATTCCAAGGGGATCCAGTTCGTATCTGACTGGGAAGCTATGGTCGATAAACCTCACTGCTTTGCCAGAGATGGTTTGCACCTGGCACCCCTAGGTTTCAGCTGCTGGCAAAGGCTGTTGCAACCCCCATAGTACCTCTTTTAGGCAAGGTCTCGAAAATAAAATTACTGTCATGAAATTAACCAATCAGAACAAAGTAAGTGCCATGCTGCTAAATGATGGGAGCTTAAACCAAAAACTGCACTCCCTGGAAGCACGTCTATCACTAGAAGATGTAGATGTCTGTGCAGTAACAGAAACCTGGTTTAAGTCCTCAGAGAGTACCCTGGCCCTGCAAGGCTACAATGCCTTCTACACCTTTAGACCAGAAAAGGAACATGCAAAAACCAAAGGAGCCAGTGTTTTAATCTATATTAGAGATTAATTCACCTCACGTCTAGTTAGACATCTCCATGGAGTTACTCCAGGTTATGGTGGGTAAGACCTCCATTCAAGTCCTAGCCAGTTATAGATCCCCTCCATGGATCACAACACCCATGAAGCCTACTTAAACAAACTGAAGACAATCCAAATTTTACTGAACACACTGGTTATGGGATATTTCAGTTATCCCACCATTAACTGGGAAACCTACTCTAGCCCAAACTCACTAGCACAAAAAGTCATTGACTTTGTGAATTCAAATGCCCTGGAGAAAATTGTCCATACCATGACAAGGGGAACAAACATTCTAGATCTGGTCCTCAACAACATGTCAAAAAGGTGTACTACTGCAACTGTTGGACCCTCTTTAGTCAAAACTGGCCACAAATCAGTCACCTTTGAACTGACACTAACATCAGAACTCACAAAGCATAAAATCAGACTAAATAATGTCACCAAGGCAAATTACACCCTCCTAGGTGAAGGTATAAATGCATTCCAAGCCCCACCCAAGCTAAAGCCCTGCACAATCAATTGCATAAGTGTATAAACTCAGCAGTACCAGATAGAATCAAAGTCAGATCCCCAAATAAAATCAAGCTGCCATGGTGGACTTCCAGCATCAACGGCTCTATAATAAATGCAAAAAGGTGCTGTCCAAGAAAAAAAGACAAGGACCCAACAATGGAAAAGCACCCTCCACAGCCTTAATAGGCAAATAAGACAACTTGTCAAATTGTCTAAAAGCTCCTTTGAAAGAAACCTAGCAAGTACTACCAAGGATAACCATAAGGCCTTTTACAACTATGTGCATAACCTAAAGGGTAGGCCCCAAGCATGTGCAGAACTGGTAGCCAATGGTATCACACACACTGACCCAACAGAGAAAGCAAACCTGGTAGCAGATAAGTTTGGTGAAAATTTTACTACCTTATCCCCTCCTCTTATGGGACCAGCTGACATCCAAGGCTGTCTTCTAAACAGGCTAAAACATGAATTATTATCACCACTAAGTATCCTTTTCAATCATAGCGTAACTACAGGGTTTGTTCCTGCGGAATGGAGAACAACTACAGTTATTCTCCAAAAAGTTGATCTAGCAACAGACCTGGGGAATTACAGACCCAAAAGCCTGACCAGCCTCATTTGTAAGGCCATGGATTGTATCATTATGGACCTCATAAATAAAGACATAGATGATCTCCAAACCCTGGGCCCTACGCAATTCATCTTTATGAAGGGCAGATCCTGCCTGTTAAATCTGGTGGATTTCTTTGAAAGTATGACCAAGGCCATTGATGAGGGCAAATCTGTGCACACGGTATACTTCAACTTGGCAAAGACTTTCAACACCATCCCACATTTAGGCATTTTCTCATAAACTTAGCAAACTGAACGTAAACTCCTTTATTGTAAGATAGGTTGCCAACTGGCTCAAAAACTGAGCACACACTATCAAAGTGGGTGACTTCACATCAACCAGAGGGGTACCAAAGGGGTCAGTGCTGGTCCCCCTACTGTTTGGTATATACTTCTCAGAAGTTTAGGTCAAAACTAAAGGGCTGTGGCTGACCAAGTTTGTAGACGACTGCAAACTAGGTGCAATCATTGAATCCCCAAATGATGTTAGTATACTGCAGGATGGTGTCACACAGACCAACGACTGGTGTGTTAGTCACAGTCTCAAAGTGAATGCAAAGAGAAACATCATCATTCCCTTTGGCACAAACAATGTCCCTTCACATTATTAATTCAATAACAATACCCTAAGTACCGATGAAGTGGTAAGGGACCTGAAATCACAGGTTGACCGCAACCTTAACTTAGACCAACGTGTGCCTACCATTGAATGGAAAACTTTCTACATAGCTCACTTGATTAGTAAAGGCATTGCCTCAAGAGCAAAAGAAGTTATAACCCCCTCCTATACTTGGCAATTATCTGGTCCATAATTGAGTATAATGCCCCATTTGATACTAAGCTTCCACAGCAATTAGAGAGACCTCAGAGGTTTATAACAAAGAAGATCAAGACTTCTTAGGGGAGACGTATGGCTGGCCTACACACCAACCCAAGACCCAAACCTAATGAACTTATTGCATATCCATAAATTAAATGAGTCTAGGGCTACCAGTTTCAGGGACTTAAATAGGACATGCTGGAGGGGCATATTTATCTCCCAGTGACTGCCACATCTTTGAAACAGGCTACCAATTTATGTGAAACAGAGCACCTTTATGACACTGTTCAAGAGGAACCTGGATGAGTGGATGGGGCACCATAAATTCTTACTGGGGATAGCGTCCACAATCCTCCTGGACATGGGCAGTCATCAGTAAATGCAATCTTTGGGTATTGACTAGTATCTCTACAGTATTACATTGGGTTGAAACAGCTGCTCGTTATTTATTCATTTGTTAACTAGGTAACATTAACAAGCACAACTACTTTAGGAATCAAACCCATGATTATTAAATGAGCTCATTAATATTTCATAGTCCTACACCTCTGAGCTAAGCTGTCGTATTAGATTATTTGTAAATGGTATAAAGCTCTACAGTCCTGTTTTGAGCAGATGCCTTTCATTACTGTTGTATCTGTCTTGTGGAGCCTGCATTGGTTGCCTATGATATTTTGGTGTATACATAAAATGCTCATTTTTGTTTATCTTGTCCGGTATGATATGAGGCCCTCGATTTCAAATAGTTCCCACCATTTTTGCTTGTGCTACTTCAAGTATTCTAATAGCAATGAAGATGCATTCTATGTTCACCAATATTCTGTCATTTCCTTAGCAGGATGCATGTGTTTGGAACTTTCAACAGCAATGGTTTCTGGATATTATGTATACAAAAGGGGGCCCTCAAAAAATCTTTTTTAAGTAGAACTTTTGGAATAACATTTTAGACTCCTAGTACTATTGATTTATTTCAAATTGGTAGCCCAAGCCTATGATATTTGTGTTGTATATTTGTTGTTTTTATATTGACTCTATTGTAGTATGCCAAGACTTAAGTGAATAATTAAATTTCAGTTAGAATTTTGAATATGATTATGTATTATGACTCACAAAGGAGGTGTAAAATATATCATATCTTGTCCACTATGTCCTCACTTTCATGATGTCTGTGTGATGTCCATACCATTGTACCTCAAAATTACCAAACAGGTAATGCAATAAAAATATAAAGCATGAAATTATTGGTAAAAAGTCAAAACTGAAACCTCCTACCAGACATATTGACAGCTGAGAAATCACTCAAAAAAACTCAACCAAACTGGCAAAGATTGTCTTCACTCAACTCCAAAATAATAACTGCTCGAAACAAAAGGTTAGTGGGTAGCCATATACAAACCCCTGATGCCTGGAAATACTACACAGCCAACTCCCCGACCAAATTAAACAAACCAGACATTAATCAATAATTCTACTCCAAGTTCATCCAAGTAACATCTGCAATATTAAATAATCTAACAGATAATGCATTAGATGCCCCTCAGTTCCTTTAGAATAGTACCTCAGCATTTGCTTAAACCAGTCCCAACTAAAATAAAACAAAAAACTGCTATCACAACTGAAACTTACAGCATTAGCATCCAACCAACTTCTCATTGAATACTTAAAATTTACCATAGATGTCATAGCCTACTCACACATCTATACTAATCAGTAGGTCCATATTAGAATCGTATGTAACCAACCTAAAGATAAACATACATTATCTCAATACATAAAGGAGGAAAACCATTGGAATTTTAAAAGTATCAGTTAATAGCCATATTCTCTCCCTTGTCAAAAATATACTTTCAGTCCCACCTGCTAAAGTATCTCCCAGCTAACATAAAATCATAAGATAAAATCATGGACTGAAACCTAAATACAGAAAAATGGATAACAGTATCCTTTGTTAAGTCATCTGTTCCATGGAACTACCACATTGACAATACACTGCTAAGACTTGACCCAGTTATTTGGAATTTGGGAACTTATGTGGACTGTGATCTAACTTTTGACCAAAATGTATCCATTGTTGTAAGAAACTCCTTCGATATTGCACAGTTTATAAACAAAAGGATTGTGTCTAAATCTAGAGATATAATTGCCCATCTTTAATCAGCCCTCATTAGGCCAGTCATTGAATATAATGTCCTCTTTGGCATGTGTCTTTCCAGATGCATACAACAAATGGAATACTCACAGATATACTGCACTAAAAGGTCTAAACAACATGTTCTAAGCCCAGTCACTGTACTCAGTATCCTACAGACTGCTAAGAGGTGGCCTGTGTCTGCCATACAAGGTGTCCTCTGACCCATTACTGATAGATTTACTGCACATCAGCAAGTCCAACAGCATCAGAAATACTCAGTCTAGGGATTTAAACCTCTTATGCAGCATCAATAGACAGTTATATCCTGCAGAGTCAACCATTGCTCTGGGACAGACTCCCAATCCACATTAAACAAACTGCATCTCTGTTCGTATTCAAGCACAACTTGGAACTATGGGTGGGAAACCCTGTACTACTAATAGGCAGAGGCAGCTCTTGAATGCTTTATACCATACATGGATCCCCTCAAATTATCTATGGTATGATCCCAGTAATTTTCATTAGGGTAATATATAATTATTGACCATGGGATGGGTTAGGCTAAGCTCTAATCAAATGGGATAGGTTAATTTGAGCTCAAAAAAGGAAACTGGCTAGGCTTAAAATGGCCCATAAGGGTAGCTAGCCTAATATTTCCCTATAAACCTATAATGGCCTACTATGTCCCAGCCAACATGGCTCTCAATCTTTGCATAACACCACTTCAGCTTGTCTGTCCTCCAACAACATGATAAATTACCTTAGGGATGAAGGCAAACAAGCCTCTTCCATATTCCTGGATCTATCAAAAGCATTGTTGTTTTTTATATATATAGGTTCATAGGTTCATAGGTAGGTAGTAGGCTATCGGCCCTAGGGCCCATACAAGCCTAGCCAAAAAATGTACCCTGGCTTTCACCACTTGAGCAGAGCCACAGAAGGGATCCCCGGAGTGAATTTCCCATTTCACATCCAATCATCAAAATTTTTCTTGAAGAGTGCTAATGAGGAGCTCTGTTTGACATAGACAGGTAGTCTGTTCCACAGTATGGGAAGTCTCTGGGACAAGAATCTATCCCTCCAGCATGTTCTGTTTATTGTGGTGACAAGGTTTAGGTCCCTAGAGCATGTAGCTCGGAGGGATTGGGATTTCTTTAAGTGGAGCATGTCCAACAGCTCTGGGTTTGACATAGCTTTGTATGTTAGGCAGAGATCGCCCCTGAGTAGGTGATATGTGATGGAGTAAATCTGGAGTTTTTTGAGACGGTCTGCATAGGGCATCTGTTTGAGGCCAGTAATCCTCTTTGTGAGGTATTTCTGTGGTCTTTCCAGTTGTTGTAGATGTCTTGTGAGGTACATACCAAAAGGGGCGTTGTACTCTATTATGGGTCTAATGAGAGATGAGTAGAGGGGAACAATGACCTCTTTTTTTCTGGATGAGAATCCTTTTGTGATGAGATGAGCCATGTAGAAGGATTTCCTGACCACTGTGGCGATGTGATTATCAAAGGAGAGACTACTGTCCACCTGTGTCCCAAGGTCTCTTATCACATTTTTGGCATTAAGTAGACTACCAGCTATGTGGTAGTTCATGGGTACAGAGTTTTTACCAAAGGGGATGACAATACACTTTTTGGCATTGAGCTTCAGGCCATGGCTTTGACACCAGGTATCTGTCTCAGTGAGGCCCTTTTGTAGTTTGTCCACATCGTTAGGAGTTTTGATTATGGCTCCTAGTTTGCAGTCATCTGCAAACTTTGTTAGCCAAAGACCTTCTGTGCTGGCCTGCACTTCAGAGAAGGAGATACCAAACAGGAGAGGACGCAGGATTGAACCCTGTGGTACTCCACTTGTCACTGGTCTGATGCCGGATTTAGAGTCTGCTACTTTCACAGTGTGGATTCTGTCCATGAGCCAGTTGGCAACCCATCTTGTGACATAGGGACTTATACCTAGTTTAGTGAGCTTATCTATAATTCCAGAGTGGGGGGATGGTGTCGAAAGCCTTGGCGAGATCTAGATAAGCTGTGTGAACCATTCTACCCTCATCTATGGCTTTGGTGACTGCTTCAAAGATCTGCCTTTTACAAATCCAAACTGGGTAGGGTCCAGAGTTTGGAGATTACCAATGTCTTTGTTTATGAGTTCCACAATGATACGTTCCATGGCCTTGCAGACCAGGCTTGTCAGGCTAATGGGGCAGTAGTTCCCGGGTCCGTAGTGGCTCCCCCTTTGTGGAGTGGGATAACCGTCGCAGTGCGCCATTCAGTGTGTACAAAGCCTGAGGTGAGGCTATGATTGAACATGGTACTTAGGTAGGGTGTCAGTTCATTCTGTAGTTCGTGTAGAACGCAGCCTGGGATATTGTCAGGTCCCATGGATGCTGTGTTCTTGGCTTTGGAGAGTGTTTTTTACCTGTGCAGCTGTGATTATAGGAACTTTGCATTCTTCCGGTATAGAGATGGGCCCTCTAGGGGGTGAGAGGGGGGTAAAGTTAGCACTGAAATTATCTGCTAGGATGTTGGCAATATCAGTTGGTTCTGTATATTTAGTGCCATTGTGCTGTAACTCAGAGCAGATCTGAGTGTTCCCATTTAGATTCTTGACATAGCTATAGATTGCTTTGTGGTTGTCTTTAGAGTCAGTGGCAATTTTGTTTTCATAACTAGCTTTGGAGGATTTTATGAGGGATCTCAGCTTCTTACTGAGGTTGACCAGGGAGTTCCTCCAGTCATGGGATTTTACTCTTTTTTGCAACAGTTTCTTTCTTCTGTTGTAGAGTTTGTTTATGGCAGAGGACCAGCAGATTGGCTTCCTTTTTATTTGGAGGATAACATCTTGGTTCTATTAGGGATAGCATGATCCATGCACTCATGTAAGTGCTTATAAAGTGCATTTGTGTAGGATTCGGCAGTCATACCTCTATTGTTCTGTCTTAAGAAGTGTGAAGTTGGCTTTGGAGAAGTTTTTTTTACGATGGTTTCCCTATTTGGGGCTGGGGGTGGGATGTGGATGTCTAGGCTGATTAGCTTGTGGTCAGCTCTGACCAATGAGGGATTGACCTCTGGTGTGGAACACCAGTTTCCCATGTTGGTAATGACCAGGTCTAGGATATTGCTGCCACTGGTGGGGGTGTGAATAAGTTGATCCAAGGCGTTGGAATTTATGAATTCTAGAAAACGTTGAGCAAAAGAGTTGGTACATGAGTAGTTTTCTCAGTTAATGGTGGGGTAGTTGAAATCGCCCATTATTAGGGTGTTGGGTTGTACCCTAATACTTTCCAGTGTATCAAGAAATGAGGAGTGTGAATCCTGGGGCATGGTGGGGGGTCTGTAGCAAGCTACAATTTGGATTGTGGTCTTGCCCAGAGTTAGTTGCACTTGGATAATCGCGGATGCATTATGCTGTGCAACTAGCCTGGAGGTGTGGATATCCTTAATGAATATGGACACGCGTCTGCCTTTAGTGCTTCTTTCTGGGTTAGGTGGCCGAAAGGTGTGGTATGAATTGAAGCCTGGTAATGCAGGGGTGCTCTCTGGAGCTTTGAACCAGGTCTGTGTCACTGCACGGATGTCAGTGTTCGCCATTTTAAGGAGTGCCTCGAGTGAGTGCATTGTGAGGTTTAGACTTCTAGCATTGAGTAGCATTACCCTCAGATTTTGCTTGCTTGTACCTGTTACGGTGGTGAATTTGTCATTTGAAACTTGCCTAAAAAAGGCACTATAGGGGTGGCAAGAGCCTTAGCCAGTATCCGGAATCCTAAGGGCGACAGGTGCAGGCCATCTCTGGCAAAGCATTGTGGACTGTCGATCATGTCGTCCCAGGCAGACAAATACTGGATCCCCTTAGAATGACACCAGAAGCTTAGCCAATTGTTGAAGTCAATAGTTTTGTCTTTGTACTGTGGTATCATTCTGGGTGATGGCAGGATGCTACTCAGGGTTAAGGTCATACCTGCCTGGGATACAAGATCGGAGAGCTCCTCCATGTCTCTTTTCATGTCGTCCAGGGAGGTACATCTCAGGTCATTCACACCAACATGGACAATGACAGTGTCATATTTGTACTTATTGTGGAGTGACCTGAGTGCATGCATTATGTGGCGGATCCTGACACCTGACAGGCAGCTGACAGTAACTTTCTCCTTGTTTAGTCTAGTGAGTGGAACATCAGTGTGCCTGACTATAGAGTCACCTATGACTAGAGTGTTGGGTATGTTGTTATGCCTTATGGGCTGTGGTTGAGTGGCACACTGAGTTTGTGGGCTATGTGTCATTTGGGTTGTGTTGGGGGGTGGAGTTTGCTTGTGTTTATGCTTTGGATGTCCCTGATGCTTGGGCACATTTTTATTGAGAGCCTCCGTGAATGTAGGTGTGTGTTTTGTGTTTCTATGTGTGTGTTTTGGTGGTGTAGGTTTTGAGGGACTATGTGATGAGTGTGGTGTGGTGCAAGTGTTTACCTTCTCCTCTTGACTGTCTAGTCCAGTCTTGGGTGAAGAGAGCTTTGCTTCCAGTTTGGCTATATAAGTGAATCTCTCACAGGTTGTAGTGTTGGGTGGTAGGAGGAGAGGGTTGTCTGTGTACATGAGGCAATTGCTGCATTGCCCCAAGATGCCCAGATTCATCAGGTAGACAGGAGAAATCACTGGGAGCTGACTCTTAGACATGCCTGGATAAGTGCTTATTTATTAAGTACTAAAAACTACTTTCCACTAGGCAATTGAGGAAAGTTGAGCGCTGTAGTAATTTGCAGCTTATGTAGTGCTTACAATGAGTTCTGAACAAGTGCTGAGTTCAAAGAAATAGATTTGAGTGCTGAAACTAGAAAACTGGATAGTTATAAGAAACAAAACTAAGCTGGAAGGCTTCCCTCCAACACAGAAGGGCTTGTATATATATGGATCTACCTTACAAGCTCGACACTTCACAAGATCGGCATTCAGAATGACGAGACCACAAGACCGATGGAGCAAATAACTGACAACTGGTAATCCCGACAGCAAAAACACTGACATGGAAAACGTGTGAGCGTAACTCGGTAAGTATGCGATAGTGAGGGATTTAGGATTAGGGTGCAGGTAAGGTGAGTGTGCGATAGTGAGGATCTTGAGAGTTAGGGGTGGATTAAGTGAGTTAGGGTTAGGGTGTGGGCAAGGTAAGTGTGCAATAGTGAGGAACTTGAGGGTTAGGGGCGGATTAAGTGAGTTAGGGTTAGGGTGCAGGTAAGGTAAGTGTGCGATAGTGACAGACCTTAGGGTTAGGGTTTGGGTTAAGGTTAGTGCATAGATAGTTGTGTGTAAGGTGTAGTGTAGGTTTTTAGGTTGTTGGTGTGCTTGTGTTGTGTGTGTGTTGTGTGGAACAGCGAACTTTTTGTTTTGTTAACTGTCGCGGTTGTGGTTTTTTGGGCATGTGAACTTTTGTGTTTTTGCGGTTTCGTTCTTGTGGTCTCGTCATTCTGAATGTCGATCTTGTGAAGTGTCGAGCTTGTAAGGTAGATCCATATATAGATATATATACACAACACACACACACACACACACACACACACACACACACACACACACACACACACAAACACACACACAAGTATATTATTAATAATTGTCCACGTTAACTGTTGAATTATAATTCATCTAAAAATAACATCAAACTAACCTTTAACTGAAAAAGAAATGTAACATGAAAAGGAAAACAGTTTGTTTTCTGATCATTTAAAAAAAAACTATCAGACACAATTTGTCTGAATGACAGTGCTAATTAGGGAAAGGGTGCTTTGCACGCTAATATCTAGGGTAGATCATCCTCCATACTCCAATGAATTTAAAACATGGATGTACTGGCTTCTACCTGCGCTCACAATTCTGGAGAACATTTAACCAACACAACTTCAATAACACAAGTGTTCTTTGAAAGCTTAGTGCCTTTCATAAGAGTGGATTATCTGTTGTATCATTGTTAGCTCTGCAGTGTATGCATCAATAGCACCTATAGTCACACCACACCTGTCAACAGGATGATACACTGAAGACTTTTTACTCTAACAACTAAGAACATCATACACTATTCTGACACACCTTGCATAATTCATATAGACATGGATATCCAGCAGAAATGTGGCCATTAACATCTATGACAAATAATGGTGCACTTGCTTACAGGAATGCATTGTCAACTCAGTAATACCGGTGAACCTTTAAAGGTTGTAATAAAGCATTATTCTGTACAGAATTAGGTCCTTTTCAATATTTTATTGTACTGATATTCAAAGGTTATCAAATGTGAATTGGGACCTTTTGGAATAGCCTTTTATATTGAGTAACAAACAACAAACAACCAAATAAATTACAGGGTTGCTGTTCTCATGATGTTACTTTATATGGGGACTTAGAAAACATACTATAAACCAATGTAGTTAAGCACGTGTGGCAGGATAAGCTAAGTGCTCCAAGTACAAAATATCTCTTTGACATGTAGGAATCCTTGAAGCCTTGTTGCTAATGACCTTTAACAGAACAACATAGTACAGCAATGAGCAATTGCAAATGCAAGACTACTGCAAATAATGAGTTTCATAGCTGGCACTCTTTTCCTGTAAAAAAGTCATATGTTAAACATTTTCACGGGATTAAGATCACTTTAAGCAAATTCATGTATCATTACTATACCATCCCAAGTTCAAAAGCAATGCACAGAACAGATCTGCAATGCAGAAAAAAAGGCAATGCCCATTTACCACACCTTACTGCATATCTTTCAGTTCTAAAATGAGATTGGATCTTTCAAACTATAGTAATCTCTCCTCTACCAAAAATAAATAAAGTTGCCCACAGTAAGGCATAAGCTTCAATAAAGCCCTTATAAGTGCAGGAGAATTTGGAAAAAAGATTTTGCTAATAAATAATGTTGGTTAGTCATAGTGAAGGTCCAGGTGCAACAGGAGTTTGGTAAGGCCGTGGAGCATGACTTTTTGATGACATCAAAGAGATTCTGGCAAACTATCAAGTGCTCAGAAGGGATGGAAGGAATATTGCTCATGTTACCTTCAAGAAGGATGGAGAAATTTGTTCATTGACTGCAAACTTAATCAGGAGATGGAAGGAATTCTCGGATCCAGAAAACATGCCATTCTCTGCAGATGCAGTGCCAGAAACAGCCATTGAGGTTAGATCTTTTCCAGTAAATAAGATCATTGAAATGATTAAACAAGCCCACAGTACAAAGGCTGCAGGAGTGAACGAGATCCCACAAGAAATGTTGAAAATTCTGCATGTTGTTGGGAAGACCAGCTACTACAATTGCGACTCCTCATCAGGATAAGTAGTCTAAAGGAAAACACAAAGATCAATGCACATAAGGTTCAAGTAAGGCACCCTTTATTACTTGCAGCAAGGAGACAAAGCATGTAGGTACAAGGTTTATCTGATTTTCCATGGTTCAGCATGCTATTCTTATACAGTTCTCTGCATGTACACAGGAAAATATTGTTAGTTTAACTGCTGACATGGTCAGAAAAGAAGGCACTGTTAGATTTACTGCTGACATGGTCAGAAAATTGCTGTCTTGCAAAACATGTTTGAGAAAAACAACCTGGCCTTGGGCTAATTTCAGTCCTCCTTTGTTTCTTTACATTTCTTCTCAGCTGTTCAGTTCTTGATATGATACATTTGCCCAGGGTCAAGATACAACCCTGGCCTCAATACACATTCTGCTGACCATGGTAGACTTTCAAGCGTCAGTTGTTCTCTTATCAAGGTTTTCTGCAGCTGCACATATTTCACAGAGAATAAGCAGAATAAACGTATTAATTTCTTTTTTAACCCTAAATGTATCTAAGCTTGCACATTGCAGTTATACATTTTCTTAGCATTTCCCCCCTTTTAATACTTTATTCTACCTTCAAAACAAGCATAAACAGTTTTTCTTCTCATAACCATTTCCTACTTAGGATTTGCAGTTAGAGAGTCATTCAGTTTAGGCCTGTGAAAGCATTTTTTCAGTTTTAAGTAATTCCTCGAATTCAGCATCATGGTATAAAGTTTCTGAAACTGAAATGTCTACTATATTCTTAACTAGTCCTTTCATACAGGGGATGTAGCAGCATCCACACACCATCAGTAAGGCTATTCCTACACAGATGTCAATCAGAATGTTCATTAGGATACTGCCCCAACCCCCGAACCATTTCTGGAAAAAAGTCCGTCAATGGGTTTGGTCCTGGTTTGGTCATGGCCGACACCTGCTGAATTACTTCAAGATGGTTGTCTATCTCGTGTTTGTTGTCAGGAATGTACGAACAGCACTCATCCTGGATTAAAGAGCACGTACCTCCTTTTGCCGCTAGGGTGAAGTCAAGAGCCATGCGATTTTGAAGTACCACTGTTCTCATGGCAGTCAGTTCATCGGTTACCAATTCTAGGGCAGAAAAGGTTGCATTGCTCATTATTTCAAGAAGTTTAGATAGTTTTTCATCTCCCAGATCAATTTTGTTGCTCCATATGCTGTTAATATGCCTGCCCACGATATGACGTCATCACCCAGATCCATGTGCGATAGTCCTTTGTTATTTCCAGGGCCTAAGTCATGATGGTATTTCCAAGGTGCATTGATTTGTCCCACTGGATTAGCAGGCTTCTTAATTTCTCGGACATTCCGAATTTTCCCTTGAGGTAAAACTGCCGTGTGTTGTATGGCCGGAACCAGGTACCCCAAAAAACAGCTACCGGACCAGTTTTCAGGTAGCCATTTATATGCTTTTCTTCCACATATAAAGTAACAATCTTCTACTTTAGTGGTAGCTTTACCATAAACATACACTTGTCCTGCGTGAAACATTTACCTGTCAATTATGGACAGTTGTTTGTAGAGAACAGAATCACGTTTTACTTCTTCAATTGTTTTATGCATCAATTCAAAAAACGAATCCTAGTTTGTATTGCAATAAGATCTGGTGTTATCAGGTTTAGTGTAGCATCTATAAGGAACTGTTACATTGCAATGGCTCCATCCTATCCTGACTGTATCATTGTTATGAAAACACACAGTTCCCTTTTGATGAATAGAGAATTGTAATGCTACTTTATCTTCTGATGTAACATTAGATGTGTCATGAATTAGGTTTTCCCAGGTCTTATTAGCCCCTAGGGGAACTGAAGTTAGCAGTAATCCCCCATATGCCATTGGTAAAGCTGTGCAGATCCAGCAATTCGAAACATTGAAGGTTTCAGCATACACATATTTGATTGCCTGGTAAGTACTGAAGTTCGGGTGCCACTCACGCTTACTAAACTCTACTTGTGCAACAGAGAAGAGAAATGGCCATAACAAAAAGATCATTGTTACCATGATGATCAGTAGGATGGTCATGCAATATTTCTGTGGAAATTATTGCTCCGTATTGTCTCTGTCTTCTCCGGTTCTTCCAAAAAGATATTTTCTTGATTCAGTCATTTTACTTGGACACGTGATCTTACTCTCTGCCCTACAGGACCTTAGCATTGATGATTGCTTCACTGGGTTTGAGACGGATCAGTTCCTATTGATCTGACCCCCCCCCCCCTTTGTAGCCAGACTTTTGTGCTTAGGGTCCCGATGAAGAGGTAAGGTCTTTGTCCAATTTGAAGTTTCTCATCAACTTGCAGTGCGTCAGGTGTATCCATGAAGCCCATTCTGCTATCTTGACTGCAGTAGGTGTTGAAAGAAGCACCTGGTAGGGACCTTCCCACTTTGGCGAAGCCCAGTTCTTTCGCTTCATGATTTTAATCCACACCCAGTCTCCTGGCGTCACTGTCACTACCGATGTTTCAGCTTGCTTCTGACCTGAAACAGAATTAAACTGCAACAGATGTTTAGAACTCAACAATTTTTTCATATATTCAGCTAGTGTAAAATCAGCTTCCTGGTCTGATGACATGAGAGGTTTCCACTGGGGTGTGTAATAAGCCCTTCCATACAGCTTTTCAAAAGGAGTCAGTCCTTTTGCTGTAGGTACAGTTCTCATGCTCAACAATGCCAAAGGTAAACAGTACAGCCAGGTTTTTCCTGTTTCAGCTATCAATTTCCTTAGTTTGCTTTTCAGTATGCCATTATGCCTTTCAACCAGCCCTGCAGACTGCGGATGATATGCACAATGATTTTTAAGAGAAATACCAAAAATCGTACTCAGCTGCTGTATGGTTTGATTTACAAAGGGCGTACTGTTGTCACTATAGATTCTTTCCGGAATACCAAACCTAGGAATAATGTCCTTAACAAGTACCTTTGCTACTGTAGCTGCATCCAGATTTTTAGTTGGAAAAGCTTCCACCCACCTGGAGAACATATCTATAATGACAAGGCAGTACTTCTTGTTTTCACATTTGTTTAGTTCTATGAAATCCATACAGATAGTGTGAAACGGATATGGTGGTGTGGGAAAACTCCCTTGCTTAGGCTTTATCACCCCCTGTGGATGGTGTTTGTTACAGATTTGACACAGTAAACAAAATTTTTTTAAATAGTTTGTAAATCCGTACGTTGTGAACACCTGGTTCACCAGCTGTACCATCCCCCCTGTTGAGACATGGCACTGCCCATGGCTCAACAATGCCGCATAGCGGAACAAGTTAGAGGGTAGTATTGGTTTTCCCTCCTTAGAGACATACAGCCCCTTCTCGAGGATTGCTCCTCGTCTTATCCATCGCTGTTTTTCTGCTTGCGTAGTGAGTGTCTGCATTGTTTTTAACATATCTAAATTCAAGGTTTCAGAGGGTTGCAATTCCTTATCTAGAAGGAATATCTCTGTACCTGCCTGTTTTGCAGCTGCATCAGCTCTCGCATTACCTTTTGAAATTATGTCCTGTTGTTTAGTATGAGCTGTACATTTGCAAATAGCTACCCTTCGAGGCAATTGAATGGATTTTAAGAGATCTAAAATAAGCTGCGCATGATTTATAGGTTTGCCAGTAGATGTTATCATTCCTTGGTTTTTCCACTATTGTGCAAACAGATGTACAGTGGAAAAAGTGTATTGGCTATCAGTGAAGATGTTTACACACTTATCCCTTGCTAAGGTACATGCTCGTGTCAGAGCAATCAATTCTGCTGCCTGCGCAGATAAATGATGCGGTAAAGATTTTGCTTCTATAACTTCAGTATCAGAGACTACTACATATCCTACTAGGTTCTGTCCTGCAGGACCCCTTTTGCATGAGCCATCCACATAGTATGTCACCTCGGCATTATCCAAGGGGACATCCATGAGGTCTTTCCTAGGTAATGTCTTCTGCTCGATTATTTGCAGTGGTGTGCCGTCTGCAGGAGTTGGGAGCAGGGTAGAAGGGTTTAAGGTCATACATCATTCAATTGTCATATGAGGTTGGCTCAACAATATGGTCATGCAGGAGAGATGCCTACCAAGAGAGAGATATGCTACTTTTTCTTGTAATAAAATAATTGCGACTGCATGAGGTACCCTTAGAGTGAGTGGGTGAAACAAGACTACTGAAGCCGAAGCATGCACTGCCATTGCTGCTGCGACTACTGCCTGCACACAGTGTGGCAAAGATCATGCCACTGGGTCTAATTGTGATGAATAGTAAGCTATGGGATGTTGCTTATCCCCATGTTGTTGTGTTAGTACTGATGTCATATAACCCTGCTTGCACTCTACGGTCTGGAAAAAACGCTTATTGTAATTAGGCAAACCCAGAACTAGAGAGGAGGCTATTAACTGTTTTAGCTTACAGAAAGCAGATTCTGCCTCTGTTGTCCACTGTAACAAGTCCTGCGCTGCCATAGGTGTCTTGTAAATAAGGTCAGTTAAAGGTGCAGATTCCAAAGCATAGTTTGGAATCCAGCTCTGACATAAATTAGTTGGTCCCTAGAAGGACATCATTTCTTTCTTGGCGGTGGGCATTGGTGCCTGCAAAATTGCCACCTTCCTGTCTTCATCTAAAGTTCTACATCCCTTGGATATTACATATCCCAAGTACTTTACCTGCTTTTTCCAAAGTTGCAGTTTTTTTTTATTCACTTTGTGTCCCTCAGCAGCTAGAAATCGTAGAAGTGCTACTGTATCTTCCCTGCAATCCTGCAGGATGGGGGCTGCTAATAGAATGTCATCAACATAAAGTAAGACCTGACTACCCCTTGGTGGGTTAAATCCTGCCAGGTTACTTGACATTTCTTGTGGAAATATAGTAGGGCTCTCACAATATCCCTGTGGTAATCGTGTATATGTGTATCTTTTTCCCTGAAACATGAATGCAAACCAATACTGGCTGTCTGGGTGTATTGGTATTGAAAAGAATGCATTACTAATGTCTACCACAGAGAAATATTCTTGTTAAGGTTTTAAGTGGTTCAACAAGGTGTGTGGATCCAGCACCATAGGTGCCCTTGGTGTTACTGCGTCATTTACAGCTTGCAAATCCTGAACCATACTCCATTCTCCATTGGCTTTTTTGACTGGAAATAAAGGTGTATCACATGGAAAATCAGGGGATTCTACTAGCACCCCTCCCTTAAGTAATGCTGCTATAATAGGTTTTATTCCTGCCTCTGCATCCTTTCTTAAGGGATACTGTCTTTTTGTGGTCTAAACGCTGATTTTGGTGAAATACTAACTGGACCTGCAGTACGGATAAGTCCTACATCTGATTTTCCTGCTGACCAGAGGGTCTCTGGTATATCTAGTAAGGCATTTTCTTCTTCCATCAGTAGGAGTATCCATCAGCTGTCTCCGTGAGACTGCAGATGTACAGCTGGGTTAGCCTGAGTCACCCAGTTCAATTTCTGCACTTGTATTCCCTGTCCTGACAACTCCAGTTCTGTTTGTTTTTTCCATCTTGTAACTCTCTCCCCTAGGTCTGCCCACCATATGTTTTTATTCTTGGTTAAGCTTACATGTGGGAGTTGATTGGATTTATAAAGTGTCAGGAACTCCTGGGGCAGCGAACAGCTGGCTACACTATTTCCTTCTGCATCTCAGTATAAGTTTCTCAGTACCAATCATTTTGTACGATGCTTAAATAATTCTTTTCATACTCATTATCAGGCCCTGGTGTGTTACAAAAATACAGGGTGCAATGCAGCAGGTACTGTTTATCAATGTCCAGGGAGGCAAACTTACTGATGGCTACGTTCATCAGTTCTTCAGTCACAGTCCCTGGACCAGTCGTAACCAGGTCCTGACTGTACCAATAAAACGTTTCACCCCCCGATTGAACCATAGAGGTGTCAGTTTGTCGCTGCGCTTCCATGCCCTGCATAGTTGGAACTACCGCTATGCCAAACAACTGCATAAGATCCCTGCCCAAGAGATTTACTGGGCATTTCACAGAGACTACAATCTTACTTATTTGTGTTAATCCTGAAACAGGATCTGTTATGGTGATATTGCGGGAGAGGGGCTCCCGGTATAGCTGCCCATTCGCTGCTTTGACCAATATGTAATCAGATTACTCTGAATTGTCTGGTAATTTAGAGGGGCGTATCAGGGTCCGTGATGCCCCTGAATCACAAAAAAATTTAACTTCACTACCTTCCACTAAAAGTGTAACTTCCGGTTTTGTATCTGCTAAATAGAGCTCTTGGCTCAATAAAGCTAAATCTAGTACTTCATCTTCTTCTGCACCGTCACTGATTTCCTGTACTTCCTGTATTACCCTTTTCACATCCTCATTTGTCCTTTCTCTACTGGTCTCTTCTTGTGATTCCTCACTATCATATAGTTAGTCCTCACCTTCTTTATCTTCCATTGTTGCTTTCTTATTTTTCTTGCAATCCCTTGCCAAATGTCCCTTTTTACCACATTTAAAACATTCTCCCCTTTTCTTGCGTCCTTCAAAGTCTTCTGATCACTGATCAGACTGCCTACCTCCCTGTGTATTTTTCCTGCCCTTTTTCCCGGGGTGCACTACATAAACTTCTGCTCCGTCTTCTATGGAAAATACATGAGCCTTCTTCTTCTTTTTGCTATTAAAATGCCTTTCTGCATGTCTAGCATATTTGAATAGTGAATGTAATCTACTAGTTCGATGGTCAGCCATGTGTTTTGTAATGAAACTGCTTATAGATGTACTACTACCTTTTAGAAATGCATTCTTCAGCTGCTGTTCATATGGGGAATCTTGTTTTTGATCTTCAGTAACTTGCATTCCACAGTGGTTGTTAAAACATTCTAACAGTCTAGCAAAATATTGGTCGACTGATTCACCCTCCTGCTGGATACATTGATTAATGCAAGTCCAGTCTGCCCTAGGTTTCCATTTCTCAGAAATGCGGTCTGTAAGTCCCTTCTCTCTAGTGTCTAATTCTGCGCTGCTGTGTGGAAGAGGTTTTTGTGCAGCGTCACAATTTTTATTTTATTTTATTTCACATTTGTTAACCGAGCTAGTCCAACTGGATACATGTCCATTTTCAGTGGAGGCCCGAGGAGAAAAGCTCCGAGTTTACAAAAAATTTAATATTACAAGTAAATTAAAAACAACAGTACAAAAAATGTATAAAAAAACATTACTAAAAACAAGATTTGTACATAGTATAAAAATGACTTGACTATTTTCCCAAAAAACAATAAGTAAGTGAATAGAGAAAAGATGGGGATATAAGGATACTAAGGACATCTACAGGATAAGACAGCGTTTGGAAAACAGGATTGGTGGTTAGATGGGATAGGTAGAGCTGGAAAGAGTAGAAAGGTCAGTGAGTAAGTATGATAGAAGGATCAACTTTAACAGAGAAATTTAGAGGGAGACATGGTAGAGCAGAGGACAAGGAAGTGAAAAAGCAGTTAGTCAGGGTTATTACAAGAGCATAACCAGTGGTTGGAGAGGAAATGTTTAAGGTTAGTTTTGAATAGTGGGAGAGATGTAAGAGCTGTTAGGTCAATTGGTAGGAGATTCCATATTTTACCAACAAAGTTAGAAAAAAGAGAGTCTCCTGCAGAGTTATTAGATAAAGAAGTTTGCATCAGCATTTTTTTAGTTGAGCGTAGCTTTTTCAGGTTATAGTATGGTGTTATGAGGGTAGAGAGAGTGGGGGTATTGTTAGGTTGATAAAGGACTTTATGGGCAATAATAAGTTGGTTAAATTGTAGGAGGTGAGGTAATTCAAGCCAGCCTAGTTGTTTTAGGTTTTGACAGTGATGAGTCCTATATGGTGAGTTAGTGGTGAATCTGGCAATGTTATTATAAGATCTAGCTAGTTTGTTATGATTATTTTGGGACAGGTTAGTATAGATGGGGGAGGCATATAATAGGGTAGAGATTAAGTGAGTTCTTGCTATTGTAGATCTGGCTAGAGGTGTTAGAAATTGTTTAATTCTATATAGGGATCTGAGTTTTTTGTTGGTAGATTTTATTATAGTGTTAATGTGAGTGTTAAATTTAAGTTGATTATCTATTGTGATACCTAGGAGTTTGGTGGTAGTGTCAGGAGAAATTATGGTACCATTGTTGGATTGAAGTGTAAAATGAAGAGGGGGAGATGTGTGTTAGGGTGTAAACAGCAATAATTTGGTTTTTTTAGGGTTGAGGAGAAGACAATGGTTAGAGAACCATTTTTCTATTGTGGTGAAGGATTTTTGTGTGAGAGAATGTAGGTCAGTTTGGGATTGTGCTGAGCAAATAATTGTGGAGTCGTCGGCGTATTGAATGCGGGTAGAGAAGGGAATAGAGAGATGAAGGTCATTGATAAAAATGGAGAATAAAAGTGGGCCTAAGATAGAGCCCTGTGGGACACCTAAGGAAGTAGGTAGAAGTTCAGAAAGATGATTCTGCCAGAGAACTGCTTGTTTATGATTATCCAGGTAGGATGTGAACCAGTTCAAGGTGGATTTATCAAGTGATAGGGACTTCAGAAGGTGGAGTAGAAGTTTATGGTTGACCATATCAAAGGCTTTAGAAAGATCTACAAAGAGTGCTGACGACAGGAAATTATTGTTTCGATTTTTGTTGATACAGTTGGTAAAAGAAAGTAGGGCTGTGGTAGTACTGTGGTAAGGACGAAAGCCATGTTGACAGTGCGCTAAGAGATTGTGGTGGAGTAGGTGGGTAATTAATTGTTTATGGATACATTTCTCCATTATTTTAGCAAGAGGAGACAGAAGAGCTATGGGACGGTAGTTTGAGTATTCAGTAGAGTCACCACCTTTGTGAAGGGGAATAATATGTGAGATTTTCCAGATTGATGGAATAGTGCATTCCTTAATTGTTCTGTTAATCAATATAGAGATTGGGTAGGCAATGGCTGAGGCTCCTAGTTGTAGGTATTCCCCAGGTAATTTGTCAGCTGAGGGGGTAGAAGGTTTAAGTTTTTGAAGTAAGGAGGAGATGAAGGAGGTGGGTATTGGTTCTAGGTGGAAAGTAGGGGGGGTGGGGCTTGTAGCGGGCAGGTTGGCAGTGTCAGGATATTGTTGATTTGCTAAGTTTTGTACAGCTGTGGTAAAGAAGGTATTAAAGACATTTGCTGTTTTTGTAGGGTCATCAGAGTTGCTGCCAAGTGGAGTTGGTGTTACTACTTTACCTGGGGATATTAGCCTGTTAATAGAGGTCCAGAACTTCTATGGTTGTTGGAGGGAAGATTGTTGAAGTTGGATATAAAAGTTTTTCTTGTCCTGTATGACTTCTTTTTTAGTTATATTTCTTTGTTGTCTAAAATTTTGCTGATCAGTTGTGTGTTTAGTGGTACGCCATTTGGTCCAGGATTTATTCCTGGAAAGGATTAGCTTTTTAGTCTCACTTGTGAGCCACACTGCTGGTTTGTTTTTCACTCTTATGGTACGAATTGGGGCATGATGATCTAGGATTGCTAGGAAAGTATTATTGAAGTAGGATACTGCTTCATTTATTGGAAGGGACTTAAGGGGTTCCCATTTGCAATGTTTAAGTTTGGTTAGGAACATTTTCTGATCAAAGTGTTTTTTACTGCGTATAGTTCTAACAGGGGGAGAAATGTTAACATTTGTTTTATGTCTTATTATATATAATAGAGAGTGATCACTAAGGTCATCTGGTGGGGTTCCTGTTGTATAGTTTTGTTCTGGACCATTTATTAATATCCAGTCCAGAATGCTTTCTTTGTTATTGGATTTGTTTATTCTAGTTGTGGAATTAATGACTTGTGAGAAACCATTCAAATTGATCAGAGAGGATGGATTGGTATTGTTACATAAATTCCAGTCGGTGTTAACGTCTCCTAGTAATATTGTTTCTTGTGGATAATTTAGAGAAAGCCAACTTAATAGATTTTCTAGTTTATCTTGATTGTTACCTGGTGGGAAATAAGTACAGATGATGTTAACTGATTTCTGGTTGTTTAGTTGTAGTTTTGAAATAATTATTTCTGCATTGTCATCAGAATGTAGTTTGTGGTTTATTTTACTGATTTGTAATCCTGCTTTGTAGAGAATTGCAACCCCTCCACCTTTTTTCTTGATGCGGTCTTGTCGAATAATATTGTAACCTGGAGGAATAATTTCCGTATCTTTTATTGTTGGTTTAAGCCACGTTTCAGTTAAACAAAGGATGTCAAAGCGGTGAACATCTAGGAGAGCATGAACTTGAGTAATTTTGTTGCAGATGCTACGTATATCAAGATGGGCAATTTTGAGTGTTTTTGAGGATTGAGCTGATAGTAAGGGGATAGAATTTGATTCAATACTATTAGAGAAGGATGAGTGAAGCTTTGGGCCTGGGTTAGGATGAATGTCTCCATCTGTAAGGGAGTGGAACAAAGTAAAGTTATGATATTGGCTAAGTTTAGGATTAAAGTCAAATAATTTTCGATTGTTAGGAATTGAGTGTTTTATATGAAAAAGTCGATGATATTTAGCTTGGATGTAGCTATGGTTATATGTGGAATTATTAAAGTTTGTGCATGAAACAGGAAGTGATGTAGTAGTGTATTTGGATGGTATGAAAAGAGTTTTGAGAAGGGGTTGTTCATAGGAGGTAAGGAAATAGGTAGTGGTAAGAGAAGTGAACAATGACAATAGTAGTAGACAGTGGTGTAGGTTAGGCATGTTGAGAGAAGAGGGAAAATAATTATAGGTAGTGAGATGAGGAAAAGGACTGCCTTTAGTGAGAAAGGCTAGAGATAATAGGGGAAGGTTTGTATCTAGTAGGTTAGAAGATATTAGTGAAGGGTGAGGTTAGTAAATGAGAGAGTAGTAAGTAAAAGTAGTGTGAGGAGGAGAAGGATTAGCTTTTGTGAGAAAGGCTAGAGATAATAAAGGGAGATGTATAGCTAGTGGGTGTGTAGGTATAAATGTAGGGCATGGCTAGAAAGAAGTGAGTTGCCACAAATCATGTACCAATCTGGTCCTACAATCTGTCGAACCACTTTTTCTATCTCTTCCCTATTTAAGTTATAGCTTAGCCTCATTCCTTGTAAATCTTCCGAAAATTTTCTGAAATTAAGATTCGGATGGGGAATTCCTTCTGTAGCTTTCCGGATATCTTCCGCAGTCCAGGGTCGATACACTAAGATAGTTGGAGTCTGATCTTCCCGTCCTGCCTGAGGGTTCGGAACTTCTATAAGTGGGCATATTTCTTCTTCTACAGGTTGTGTAGCCTTAACTACCTGCCATAATTCGGAACCTTCTTCTTGATTATTTCCTTCGTTCGGGACCTAGTTTCAATGGGATCTCTAACTTTAGCTAGTTTCAATTTTATAAAGTCTCTTTCTCTAGTGAGCGTAGGATATAATGGGGGTGGGTCAATCTGTCCTCCATACTCTGGCAGAGAAGGGGGAGGCGGAGGTTCCGATGCCACTACCAAGTTATTGTCTTCTTTATCTAAAAACATTGTTTTTGAGTTTTTGTTCTTTTGGTCTCTGCGGTTTGCTTCCTCCAGCCACCTGTGTGCCTGGGGAATTCCTAACTGTCGTTGTTTTTTAACTTGACCCTTAGAATCAGTTTTGAGTTGTTTGATAAGTTTGATAAGTGAGGATTTTTCTAATTTTCCGTCAAATTCATACTTAATAACCCATTTTGAAAAGTATTTAATATTATCTGTGCGCTGTGACTGCATATATTTTGCATCTTCCGTTAATGGTGTCTCTGTACAGTTATTACCCATTTTTCCCTATTTTGTTTGCTACGTAGACTGTTCAAAAAAATATTACCCGTTGCCTTCAGATTTTTACGTGTACCACGGATTTTGTTAAAGTCTCTTCAGAATGACTATCTAAAGTCTACTGATCTGTTTCACCTGATCTATGACAAGATCGTATTGTACCCTTTCTATCCCTGACTGTAAGAAAACACAATCTGACAGAAACAATACACATCCAGTCCTTGATCTTGAAACAGAAAAAGTAGATTCACCTTACCTGAGCCCATGTGATTGATCGCTGATTCGCGGAAAACCCGTCCTTCAGTCGCAGATCAGAAAGTGGCTGGCCTCTTTTGATGACAATTCAGTCGGAGGACTTTTCACATAAGAAGAACCAATTTGGTTTCTTCCCCATACGGTTTCAGCCACCTGGCCGTCTGATCCGAGGTGACGTGAGGGATTCTGGTCCGAAGGACCAATCTGTAAAGGAAAACACAAAGATCAATGCACGTAAGGTTCAAGTAAGGCACCCTTTATTACTTGCAGCAAGGAGACAAAGCATGTAGGTACAAGGATTGTCTGATTTTCCATGGTTCAGTATGCTATTCTTATGCAGTTCTCTGCATGTACACAAGAAAATATTGTTAGTTTAACTGCTGACATGATCAGAAAAGAAGGCATTGTTAGATTTACTGCTGACATGGTCAGAAAATTGCTGTCTTGCAAAACATGTTTGAGAAAAACAACCTGGCCTTGGGCTAATTTCAGCCCTCCTTTGTTTCTTTACATTTCTTCTCAGCTGTTCAATTCTTGATATGATACATTTGCCCAGGGTCAAGCTACAACCCTGGCCTCAAAACACATTCTGCTGACCATGGTAGACTTTCAAGCGTCAATTGTTCTCTTATCAAGGTTTTCTGCAGCTGCACATATTTCACACAGAATAAGCAGAATAAACGTATTAATTTCTTTTTTAACCCTAAATGCATCTAAGCTTCCACATTGCAGTTATACATTTTCTTAACAGTAGTTTAGAAAACGAATGGCTGGATGAAGAGATGGTTGGAAACTCAACTATACTTATCCAGCCTTGCTTCCTAAGTCTCTGTCTCAGTCAAAAACTTGACAACTAAAACCACTTGAATCAAGTGCTTGAAATGTACCTACTTTCACCACTCCATTCTAAATGTATGTAGCAAAGAGTAAAGCATGACCTCCAGTGACATCACGTGTACGCAGATCTGATTTTTAGTAGGATGGGAACTGGGTACTGCAATACAAACAGAGGTGACATTGTGCAGGCAGTCACACTTACAGCTGTAGTGAACAAGCAAACTGAATGCATGGATAACTGAGCAACAGCTGCGTGTAGTATTGGAATATTAGAGTGGAATGAGCTCTAACAAATGAGGCACAGAAACACCATGCCTTTCCCATGTACTATTAGAGTAATACAGTGGAGCAGGCTTTAACAAATGAGGCATTGAAACACTGTGCCTTTCCCATGTAGTATTGGAGTAATACAGTAGAGGAGGCTCTAACAAATGAGGCATTGAAACACCATGCTTTTTCCATGTAGTATTGGAATAATACAGTGGAGGAGGCTCTATCAAATGAGGCATTGAAACACTGTACCTTTCCCCTGTAGTATTGTGAAGTAGGCTCTAATAAAGGAGGCATTGAAACACTGTGCCTTTCCCATGTAGTATTAGAATAATACAGTGGAGCACTCTAACAAATGAAGCACTGAAAAACCATGCCTTTCTCATGTAGTACTGGAGTAATACAGTGAAGCAGGCTGGAACAAATGAGGCATTGAAACACTGTGAATTTCCCATGTACTATTAGAGTAATACAGTGGGGCAGGCAGTAACAAATGAGGCATTGAAACACTGTGCCTTTCCCATGTAGTACTGGAGTAATACAATAGAATAGGCTCTAACAAATGAGGCACTGAAATACCGTGCCTTTCCCATGTAGTATTGAAATAATACAGTGGAACAGGCTCTAACCAACAAAGCATTGAAACACTGTGCCTTTCCCATGTACTATTAAAGTAATACAATGGAGCAGGCTTTAACAAATGAGGCATTGAAACACTGTACCTTTCCCATGTAGTACAGGAGTAATACAGTGGAGCAGGCTCTAACAAATGGGGCATTCATTAAAACAATGTACCTTTCCTATGGTGTATTAGAATAATAGAGTGGAGCAGCCTCTAACAAATGAGGCATTGAAACACCGTGGCTTTCCCATGTAGTATTGGAATAAT
>NC_056725.1:1899170687-1899225687 GCF_019279795.1 Protopterus annectens
ATGAATTTAAATTAATTATGTTGTAAATATGTTGAAAGAAAAAAGCTTGCTTAAATGCAGAAACAGAGTTTAGTAATATGTGATCAGCAACCATACTAAATGACTGTGGCTTAAAAAATAAGGAACTTGCTTATGAGTGTATTATACACACACATCAAGAAAGCTGAACTTCTTACAGACATGACAAGAATGTAATCTGCTTTCACTAGACAACAGGACATGCTTTTCTAAGAAAGTTTAAAAATGTGCTTTTCTAATCCACAAGGCGTTTTCTTGAAGACAGTTTACTTATCAGCCTTTACAGAATCCACAAGGCATTTTCTTGAAGACAGTTTACTTATCAGCATTTGCACAACAACAGATGTGTCAGCATTTGCGTCATCAAGCCAGTATCTTTCCAAAACCTAGAGGGTGTGAGTTTAACTAAAATATGTATAAAAAGTCTGTATTAAATCTAGTTGTTAGGGGTATGGTAGGGACTCATTAGTCCTAAGGTAAATGTTATATCTCTCACACCATCTGTACTATATGAGAAGTAAAGTTGAAACAGTACTTTTAAGCTGCAACATTTGTCCAGTTTGGTTTATTATAAAAGTTATTGGTTACTGCTCTATAAAGTTGATGCTGCAAAGTATATTCTATCATCAGTGTATATTCTGCAAGTTTTTGTATGCAACAGACTGTGAATGCAATTATAACCAGACTTTGATTCCAGCCAGCAAGACTGAGTGTCTTAAGAAGACTTCAAATCCCACAGCAAGAGCAAGCAGTAAGAAGCAGTAAGCAGAGAGACCTCAATATATTTTTTCAGAACAGGCCCTAACAAAGTAGGCACTGAAACACTGTGCCTTTCCCATGTAGTATTGGAATAATAGAGTGGAGCAGGCTCTAACAAATGGGGCATTCAAACACTATGCCTTTCCCATGTAGTATTGGAGTAATACAGTGGAGCAGGCTCTAATAAATGAGGCATTGAAACACCGTGCCTTCCCCATGTAGTACTGGAGTAATACAGTGGAGCAGGCTCTAACAAATGAGGCATTGAAACACCATGCCTTTTCCATGTAGTACTGGAGTAATACAGTGGAGCAGGCTCTAACAAATGAGGCATTGAAACACCATGCCTTTCCAATGTAGTATTGGAATAATAGAGTGGAGCAGGCTCTAACAAAGTAGGCATTCAAACACTGTGCCTTTCCCATGTAGTATTGGAGTAATACAGTGGAGCAGGCTTTAACAAATGAGGCATTGAAACACTATGCCTTTCCCATGTAGTATTGGAATAATACAGTGGAACAGGCTCTAACAAAGTAGGCATTGAAACATTGTGCCTTTTCCATGTATTATTGGAGTAATACTGTGGAGCAGGCTTTAACAAACGGGGCATTGAAACACCGTGCCTTTCCCATGTAGTACTGGAATAACACAGTGGAGCAGGGTATAACAAATGGGGTATTGAAAAGCGGGCCTTTCCCATGTAGTATTGGAATTATACAGTGGAGCAGATTCTAACAAAAAAGGCATTGAAACACAGTACCTTTCCCATGTAGTATTAGAATAATAAAATGGAACAGGCTCTAACAAAGTAGGCATTGAAACACCATGCCTTTCCCATGTAGTATTGGAATAATACAGTGGAGCAGGCTCTAACAAACAAGGCATTGAAACACCGTGCCTTTCCCATGTAGTATTGGAATAATACAGTGGAGCAGGCTCTAACAAATGGGGCATTCAAACTCTGTGCCTTTCCCATGTAGTATTGGAATAATACAGTGGAGCAGGTGCTAACAAACAAGACATGGAAACACCTTGCCTTTCCCATGTAGTACTGGAATAATACAGTAGAACAGGCTCTATCAAATGAGGCATTGAAACACAGTGCCTTTCCCTTGTAGTAATGGAATAATAGAGTGGAGCAGGCTCTAACAAAATATGCACTGAAACACTGTGCCTTTCAGATGTAGTATTGGAGTAATACAGTGGAGCAGGTTTTAAAAAATGGGACATCAAAACACTGTGCATTTCCCATGTAGTACTGGAATAGCATAGTGGAGCAGGGTATAACAAATGGGGCATTGAAAAAGTGTGCCTTTCCCATGTATTATTGGAATAATACAGTGGAGCAGACTCTAACAAAAAAGGCATTGAAAAACAGCACCTTTCCCATGTAGTATTAGAATAATCAATGTAACAGGCTCTAACAAATGAGGCAATGAAACACCTTGCTTTTCCCATGTGGTATTGGAATAATACAGTGGAATAACCTATATCAAATGGGGCATAAAAACATCATGCCTTTCCCATGTAGTACTGGAGTAATACAATGGAACAGGCTCTAACAAATGAGGCATTGAAACACCATGCCTTTCCCATGTAGTATTGGAATAATACAGTGGAGCAGGCTCTAACAAATGGGGCATTCAAACGCTGTGCCTTTCCCATGTAGTATTGGAATAATACAGTGGAGCAGGCTCTAACAAATGAGGCATTGAAACACCGTGCCTTTCCCATGTAGTATTGGAATAATACAGTGGAGCAGGCTCTAACAAACAAGGCATTGAAATACCATGCCTTTCCCATGTGGTACTGGAGTAATACAGTGGAACAGGTTCTATCAAATGAGGCATTGAAACACAGTGCCTTTCCCTTGTAGTATTGGAATAATAGAGTGGAGCTGGCTCTAACAAAGTAGGCACTGAAACACTGTGCCTTTCCCATGTAGTATTGGAGTAATACAGTGGAGCAGGCTTTAACAAATGAGGCATCAAAACACTGTGCCTTTCCCATGTAGTACTGGAATAACATAGTGGAGCAGGGTATAACAAATGGGGCATTGAAAAAGTGTGCCTTTCCCATGTAGTATTAGAATAATACAATGTAACAGGCTTTAACAAATGAGGCACTGAAACACCTTGCCTTTCCCATGTAGTATTGGAATAATACAGTGGAATAACCTCTAACAAATGGGGCATAAAAACACCATGCCTTTCCCATGTAGTATTGGAATAATAGACTGGAGTGGGCTCTAACAAATGGGGCATTCAAACGCCGTGCCTTTCCCATGTAGTATTGGAATAATACAGTGGAGCAAACTCTAACAAACGAGGCATTGAAACCGTGCATTTCCCCATGTAGTATTGGAATAATATAGTGGAGCAGGCTCTAACAAACAAGGCATTAAAGCACTATGCCTTTCCCATGTAGTATTGAAGTAATTGAGTAGAGCGGGCTCTAACAAAGTAGGCATTGAAACACTATGCCTTTCCCATGTAGTATTGGAGTAATACAGTGGAGCAGGCTCTAACAAATGAGGCATTGAAACACTGTGCCTTTCCCATGTAGTACTGGAGTAATACAGTGGAGCAGGCTTTAACAAATGAGGCATTGAAACACTATGCCTTTCCCATATAGTATTGGAATAATACAGTGGAACAGGCTCAAACAAAGTAGGCATTGAAACATTGTGCCTTTTCCATGTAGTATTGGAGTAATACAGTGGAGCAGGCTTTAACAAACGGGGCATTGAAACACCGTGCCTTTCCCATGTAGTACTGGAATAACACAGTGGAGCAGGGTATAACAAATGGGGCATTGAAAAGCGGGCCTTTCCCATGTAGTATTGGAATAATACAGTGGAGCAGACTTTAACAAAAAAGGCATTGAAACACAGTGCCTTTCCCTTGTAGTAATGGAATAATAGAGTGGAGCAGGCTCTAACAAATGAGGCATTGAAACACCATACCTTTCCCATGTAGTATTGCAATAATAGAGTGGAACAGGCTCTAACAAAGTAGGCACTGAAACACTGTGCCTTTCCCATGTAGTATTGGAATAATAGAGTGGAGCAGGCTCTAACAAATGGGGCATTCAAACACTATGCCTTTCCCATGTAGTATTGGAGTAATACAGTGGAGCAGGCTCTAACAAATGAGGCATTGAAACACCGTGCCTTTCCCATGTAGTACTGGAGTAATACAGTGGAGCAGGCTCTAACAAATGAGGCATTGAAACACCATGCCTTTCCAATGTAGTATTGGAATAATAGAGTGGAGCAGGCTCTAACAACGTAGGCATTCAAGCACTGTGTCTTTCCCATATAGAACTGGAGTAATACAGTGGAGCAGGCTTTAACAAACGAGGCATTGAAACACTATGCCTTTCCCATATAGTATTGGAATAATACAGTGGAACAGGCTCTAACAAAGTAGGCATTGAAACATTGTGCCTTTTCCGTGTGACCAGACGGTTTCCCGGGCTGCGCCCTACATGAACTCCAAGAAGAGCTAAACCCAAACATAAAACTACTGTTCAATCTCAGCCTTACTACAGGATATGTGCCCAAAGAGTGGCATACAACAACAGTGGTCCCTCTCCATAAAGGTGGTGCCTCAACGGATCCTGGAAACTATCGCCCCATAAGCCTGACTAGCTTGGTCTGCAAAGCTATGGAAAGGGTCATCATGGACCTCATAAATAAAGATATTGGGGACCTACAGACACTGGATCCTACCCAGTTCGGCTTTGTTAAGGGCAGATCCTGCCTCTTAAACCTGGTTGATTTCTTTGAAACAGTCACCAAGGCCATTGACGAGGGGAAGGTGGTCCACACAGCCTACCTGGACCTCGCAAAAGCCTTTGTTACAATACCCCACTCGGGCATTATAGATAAGCTCACCAGCTTAAATATAAACCCCTATGTCACTAGATGGATTGCAAACTGGCTCAAGGACAGAACCCACATGGTTAGAATTGCTTGAGCCATGTCAGACTCCATACCAGTTACAAGTGGTGTCCCACAAGGCTCAGTCCTGGGACCTCTCTTGTTCGGTATATATTTCTCAGAGGTATAGGCCAACACGGAAGGACTGTGGCTGACCAAGTTCGCAGATGACTGCAAACTGGGTGCCATAATTGACTCTCCAGCCGACACAAGCATCCTCCAAAAGGGCCTCATAGAAACAGACAACTGGTGCCAGAGCCATGGCCTCAAGCTAAATGCCAAAAAGTGTATAGTCATCCCCTTTGGCAAAAACAAAGTGCCCACAAATTACCACATAGGTGGTAATCCATTAAGTACAGAAGAAGTAATTAGGGACCTGGGGACCCAAGTTGATAGCAATCTCTCATTTGACAACCACGTGGCCAAAGTGGATAGAAAAACATTTTATATAGCCCACCTAATCATGAAGGGATTCACATCTAGATCAGGGGTGGTCATCATGCCTCTTTATTCATCCCTCATCAGGCCCATAATTGAGTACAATGCCCCTTTTGGGATGTACTTTACCAGATACCTGCAGCAACTGGAAAGACCCCAAAAGTACCTCACCAAGAGGATCAAAGGGCTCATACAGATGCCATATGCTGCCCAGTTAAAGAAACTCCAGCTCTACTCAGTGGCATACCGCCTGTTCAGAGGCGATCAGTGCCTGGCGTATAAAGCCATGTCCAACCCGGAATTAATGGACATGCTGCACCTCAGAAAATCCAAATCCCATCGAGCTACGTGCTCGAGAGACTTGAACCTCAGCACTGAAATAAATAGGACATGCTGGAGGGACAGATTCATAACCCGGAGGCTCCCTTCACTCTGGAATAAAATCCCAGTCCAGGTTAGGCAGAGTCCCTCACTGACTCTCTTCAAGAGGAATCTTGATGAGTGGATGGGAGATCGTAGGTTTACCCCAGGTATCACTTCTGTGTCACTGTTAGATGGAGGCACAGTATACTAACCTCGAAAAAGGGCATAACAAAATAAATTTAAAATGGGTGGTGAAAGCCAAACACATTCTGGCTAGGCTTATAAATGCCCTAGGGCAGATAGCCTAGTATGAACCTATGAACCTATGAACCATGTAGTATTGGAGTAATACAGTGGAGCAGGCTTTAACAAACGGGGCATTGAAACACCGTGCCTTTCCCATGTAGTACTGGAATAACACAGTGGAGCAGGGTATAACAAATGGGGCATTGAAAAGCGGGCCTTTCCCATGTAGTACTGGAATAATACAGTGGAGCAGACTTTAACAAAAAAGGCATTGAAACACAGTACCTTTCCCATGTAGTATTAGAATAATAAAATGGAACAGGCTCTAACAAAGTAGGCATTGAAACACCATGCCTTTCCCATGTAGTATTGGAATAATAGAGTGGAGCAGGGTCTAACAAATGGGGCATTCAAATGTGCCTTTCCCATGTAGTATTGGAATAATACAGTGGAGCAGGCTCTAACAAATGAGGCATTGAAACACTGTGCCTTTCCCATGTAGTATTGGAATAATGCAGTGAAGCAGGCGCTAACAAACAAGACATGGAAACACCATGCCTTTCCCATTTAGTACTGGAATAATAGAGTGGAACAGGCTCTATCAAATGAGGCATTGAAACAATAGAGTGGAGCAGGCTCTAACAAACGAGGCATTGAAACACCATACCTTTCCCATGTAGTATTGCAATAATAGAGTGGAACAGGCTCTAACAAAGTAGGCACTGAAATACTGTGCCTTTCCCATGTAATACTGGAGTAATACAGTGGAGCAGGCTTTAACAAATGAGGCATCAAAACACTGTGCCTTTCCCATGTAGTACTGGAATAACATAGTGGAGCAGGGTATAACAAATGGGGCATTGAAAAAGTGTGCCTTTCCCATGTAGTATTGGAATAATATAGTGGAGCAGACTAACAAAAAAAGAACTGAAAAACAGTACCTTTCCCATGTAGTATTAGAATAATACAATGTAACAGGCTTTAACAAATGAGGCACTGAAACACCTTGCCTTTCCCATGTAGTATTGGAATAATACAGTGGAATAACCTCTAACAAATGGGGCATAAAAACACCATGCCTTTCCCATGTAGTATTGGAATAATAGAGTGGAGCAGGCTCTAACAGACGAGGCATTGAAACACCATGCCTTTCCCATGTAGTACTGCAATAATACAGTGGAACATGCTCTAATAAATGAGGCATTGAAACACCGTGCCTTTCCCATGTAGCACTGGAGTAATACAGTGGAGCAGGCTCTAACAAATGAGGCATTAAAACACCATGCCTTTACCATGTAGTACTGGAGTAATACAGTGGAGCAGGTTCTAACATATGAGGCAATGAAACACTGTGTCTTTCCCATGTAGTAAGTATTGTAATAATACAGTGGAGCAGACTCTAAAAAACAAGGGAAATAATCACTGTGCCTTTCTCATTTAGTATTTGAGAAATACAGTGGAGCAGGCTGTAACAAATGAGGCATTGAAACACTATGCCTTTCCCATGTAGTACTGGAGTAATACAGTGGAACAGGCTCTAACAAATGAGGCACTGAAATACCGTGCCTTTCCCATGTAGTATTGAAATAATACAGTGGAACAGGATCTAACAAATGAGGCACTGGAACACTGTGCCTTTCCATGTAGTACTGGAGTAATACAGTGGAGCAGGCTCTAACAAATGTGGCATTGAAACACCTTGACTTTCCTATTTAGTATTGGAATAATAGAGTGGAGCTGCCTCTAACAAATGAGGCATTGAAACACCATGCATTTCCCGTGTAGTATTGGAATAATAGAGTGGAGCAGGCTCTAACAAAGTAGGCATTGAAACACTGTCCCTATCCCATGTAGTATTGAAATAATACAGTGGAACAGACTCTAACAAAGTAGGCAATGAAACATTGTGCCTTTCCCATGCAGTAATGGAGTAATACAGTGGAGCAGGCTTTAACAAATGAGACACTGAAACACCGTGCCTTTCCCATGTAGTACTGGTATAACACAGTGGAGCAGGGTATAACAAATCGGGCATTGAAAAGCGTGCCTTTCCCATGTAGTATTGCAATAATACAGTGGAGCAGACTCTAACAAAAAAGGCATTGAAACACAGTACCTTTCCCATATAGTATTAGAATAATACAATGGAACAGACTCTAACAAATGAGGCACTGAAACACCTAGCCTTTCCCAGGTAGTATTGGAATAATACAGTGGAGCAGGCTCTAACAAACAAGGCATTAAAACACTATGCCTTTCCCATGTAGTATTGGAGTAATACAGTGGAGCAGGCTCTAACAAATGAGGCATTGAAACACCGTGCCTTTCCCATGTAGTACTGGAGTAATACAGTGGAGCAGGCTCTAACAAATGAGGCATTGAAACACTGTGCCTTTCCCATGTAGTATTGGAATAATACAGTGGAGCAGGCTTTAACTAATGAGACATCAAATCACTGTGCCTTTTCCATGTAGTACTGGAATAACATAGTGGAGCAGGGTATAACAAATGGGGCATTGAAAAAGTGTGCCTTTCCCATGTACTATTGGAATAATACAGTGGAGCAGACTCTAACAAAAAAGGCATTGAAACACAATACCTTTCCCATGTAGTATTATAATAATACAATGTAGCAGGATCTAACAAATGATGCATTGAAACACCTTGCCTTTCCCATGTAGTATTGGAATAATACAGTGGAATAACCTCTAACAAATGGTGCATAAAAACACAGTGCCTTTCCCATGTAGTACTGGAATAATACAGTGGAGCAGGCTCTAACAAATGAAACATTGAAGCCCTGTGCCTTTCCCATGTAATACTGGAGTAATACAGTGGAGCAGGCTCTAACAAATGAGGCATTTAAACACCATACCTTTCCCATGTAGTACAGCAATAATACAGTGGAACATGCTCTAACAAGCAAGGCTTTGAAACACATGCCTTTCTCATGTAGTATTGGAATAATACATGGGAACATGCTCTAATAAATGAGACATTGAAATACCGTGCCTTTCCCATTAGTACTGGAGTAATACAGTGGAGCAGGCTCTAACAAATGAAGCTTTGAAACACCGTGCCTTTCCCATGTAGTACTGGAGTAATACCATGGAGCAGGCTCTAACATATGGGGCAATGAAACACTGTGCTTTTCCCATGTAGTAAGTATTGTAATAATACAGTGGAGCAGACTCTAACAAACAAGGCAAATAAACACTGTGACTTTCTCATTTAGTATTGGAGAAATACAGTGGAGCAGGCGCTAACAAACAAAGCACTGAAACACTGTGCCTTTCCCATGTAATAATTGAATAATACAGTGGAACAGGCTCTAACAAATGGGGCATTGAAATACCGTGCGTTTCCCATGTTGTAATGGAATAATACAATGGAAGAGGCTCTAATAAATGAGGCATTTAAACAACATGCCTTTCTCATGTAGTATTGGCATAATATAGTGGAAAAGGCTCTATCAAATGGGCACTGAAACACCCTGTCTTTCCCATGTAGTAGCGGAATAATTCAGTGGAGCAGACTCTAACAAGAGAGGCATTTAAACAACATACCTTTCTCTTGTAATATTGACATAATATCATGGAAAAGGCTCTAAAAATGGGGCACTGAAACACTGTGTCAAACTGTAGTATTGGAATAATACAGTGGAACAGGCTTTAACATATGAAGCATTGAAACACCATGCCTTTTCCATGTAGTACTGGAGTAATACAGTGGAAGAGGCTGTAACAAATTAGGCATTGAAGCACCATGCCTTTCCCATTTAGTACTGGAATAATACAGTGGAACAGGCTCTAACGATGAGACATTGAAGCACCATGTCCTTCCTGCACCTCTGACATTTCTGTGCAGCAGGGTTACAGCAGCTACTTGAAAAAGGCCGATAGCACACATGCCTCTAGAAAGAGACATGTCTATGACCTTCCATGGCCTATACTAAATAAACTGTTTAGACAGAAGCCACTGGAGTACAAGGCTTCATCATTTGTATGTATACCCAATGCTACAGTCATATCTTATTATGTATGCTAAGAGGTAAATTGCTGCAATAACTGAAATGTGAATTCATGCAAATAATCCTTGAAAATAATATTTTCTATGTTTGATAATATGTTTTATCTGCAGAAGCAGTATGTTGCAATATGTACTTCATTTGAAAACAGCTATGCTTATTTAGTTATGTCTTATTGGGACCATGAATTTGTATTTATAGAAAAATGAATTTAATCAGAAATTATTGTTCTATAAAAGGTTTAGTAGATGATGTTTTTATTGTCTGAGGAAGTTGATATTAGAGATTTTATTTGTTCTTAGATTATTTAGTAAGTGCAGCAGATTTTTAAAGTTTGAAACCAAACTGTCATATGACAATATAAACTTTTTGATGTTACTATACAAAGAACAAGCTTAAATTTGGATACAACCATCTATAGGAAACCAAACAGAAGAAATGACTGTGTCTACAGAATGAGCATGCATCACATCCATGCATTTTGCAATTATATTTAGGGGTCAGATTGTCGAGATTAAAAGCAAAAGATGAGTTTACCTTAACTCATTCACTCCAGTGGAGCTTAGGCGGATTGTACTGTAATTTCCAAAGGGCAGAGCCTAAGCCTTTTGACAGAATCAAATGATGTCCTCACATTTCAAACAAATTTTAATATCTTTGGAACCATAGGGGTTAAGAAAGAAGTATAAATGGCAAACTCTTCAGCAGAATCTATTTTTATAGTGGTAGTATTATTTAGGTTCTAGGTCTTAAAACCAAATTTTATAAGTCACAGTAAATATTGTAACTATTACGTTTGCAATATTTTGCAAACAACTTGCAATACCTCAGCACCCACTCAAGTTACATACATACTGTCAGTAGCATTTTATTTACCTAGCTGAGAGCTTTTGTATGAGGCCAAGGAGTTCTGTATGTGTTACTTGGTTATTGAGATATTTAGAAAAATGTGAAAATTATTTCTAAATAAATTAATATCATAAAAACAACAGTTAATATCTATTTTCTGGGTCCCTATTATATTAGCGAACACACTGAATTGTGAACGCTGTTTTGATGAACGTCATTACGCAAAATGGCAATATTCCGAAAGCACTGAACAGCGATTTTGTTTACTAGGGAAAAAAATCACTGAGCTGTTTTCAGGACTTTGCCATTTCCTCCACTGTGATGCAATCTCGGAGTTGGTATATTTAAGTAGGGGAAGTGTGAGGGCTTTTTTTTTTTTTTTTTTTTTTTTAACGGATCAGTGATTTTTTTTCCCTGGTGCGTTCGGTAATATAATATAGACTCTATTTCCCTGCACTAGACAGAGGTCAAATATTAACACAGTTGAGTTTGCCATTGTGTAAGCTTTAAGATGAAATCTTTTAAAACCTTGTACGTACCATGGTTTTGGAATTATTGATGCAAATATGAATAAGCAATATCTGTCACCTAAAGGCATCAGTAGGAGTTAACTGCAGATGCACTTGGAGGCATCACTTGGACGTAATGAGTTAACACAGATTAGTGAATTACAAAACTATTTTATAAAAAGAGGTTATAGTACCATGCATGTGTCAAACAAGCTTAATGAAGTTAAAGAGGAGAAGCATAGTGCCATATAAAGGTGCATTATTCTGAAGATACCAGTACTAGAAATAATTATATCACTCAGGCAAGTATAACACAAAATAATAAAATTACATTAACATACAACTTACCAAAGATTGCATGGATATTATTAAAAAAAATTGGCACATTATACACTGTCTGAATCCATCCATCAACAGATCCTTTTTTTCTATTTTCACACATGGAGTTGGGATGTCACTTCAACAGTAACAACCATCAAGAGCCAAAGTTCCACTGGGTGGCCAGCCCTGTCACAGCTGTTCTTCCATACCACACACTCACATGTACACTCATATTTATGGGCAATTTAGAGTGTCCAATCCACCTGCTGCATTCCTTTGGAGTCTGAGAGAAAACTGGAGCACCCAGAGGAAAACCGCACCACGACAGGGAAGACATGCATACTCCACACCAAAGGCATCTCAGCTGAGAATCAAACCAGAGAACCTCTTGCTGTGAGGTCACAATGATATCTGAAGTGCTAATGTGTTGCCTTAAAGAGCAGACCAAATTTCTCTTATAGAAAAGATAAAAATTGAAAACATATTCTATATTATAAGGAAGAGAGTTTAAGGAAAGTAGCACTTGCGTCCAATAAGAAGGGAATAGTTCCTTGTTTACTTTGTCATCAGTGTGGTTTTCATATACAAAAAAGAATGTTTTACACACCCCCCCCCAACAAAGCAACATTTAATCTAAACGTATATGCAAATTACAATACTAGGAATATTATGCATATTGATTTATGTAAAACTTGTGAAACTATATAGGGAAATCAAATAGAAGGTTAAAGGATAGACAACCATATGTCTGATAATAAATAGCAAAGTGGAAATGAATGCTTTACATAAGCGTATACAGAGAGAAAGCATTAAGCATTCCATTGAGTTTACAGTTTTACATGTAATGAGTGTTCCACTTAAAGGGGGAAACATAAAGATGAAAACAGTGGAGAATGAATATAAATGGATTCCTAATATTTGGGAAGATAGATTCCCTGGATTAAATGAAGTGGTTAATGTAAGACCTGTACTGAGACTGGGAGGAGTAAGAAAATTATGTCATTCTTACTTCTGTCTAATGAACTGAAGCATTACCATGTGACTGTGCTTGTATTTAAATATGTAGCATGTGACTGTTTTTAATTATCTTGGATATTTAGAATGTATGTTTTTTGTTATCCACTTAAAAAAGCTTAGTAGCAAAACCCATTGAAAGGATTGTATGTATTTTATCATAAAAGTTATTTCATCGTGTGGTTCTCTGGGCTGTTTAAATTAGATTCACTGTGACAAAAAACTTAAAAATTAGAATCCAGCTGATAATAGAGTGTTCTTTAATATAGACAACAAACGTGTGAAACAGTAATAGACATTTAAAGTGCAATGTGTATAACAGGGTGCATGGAAATGGCAACCTCATACACAGAGCGGCGGGGTGGCTAACAGCACAGGTTATGACAGTGGTGCGAGATGCTGTAGGAGGCTCACTCTAACAAGGAATAAAGTACAAGGTCAGAACTGATTGAGGTCTTGCAGTTGGGGGATCACTGCAAAAGGAAACAGAGTTCAGGATAAGTTTCAGTCCAGTTGGGGCCAGGCTGATGCTGGAGGTGCATACTCACCCCGACAGGAAACAGTGAAAGAAGTCAGTTTGCTTTACTATCCTGCTGAGTATGGTTTGCAACAGCATATATTATGATCACAGACTTGAAGACATGCTATTTTGGATATGAGGCCTCCTGTACATAACTTATACCCAATTCTGTCAACACAGTGCAGACAGATGGCTGGAGACATGCTCAGTGCTGTCATCACTGTGGCACAGTGTTTGAATGGTGACACCATAGTAGGAGATAGGTCTATGGCTGACAAATGAAAACAGAAGACAGTATTTTAATCATTGTCAACTGCCATGGACTATTATGAATAAACACATAGCAAATGTGCACATCTTGTCATGGGACTGACAGAATGGCAATGGCTAGCAAAGGTCATTGCACCAGAGAAGAGGTGCTATTGTAGACCAAAGATACACATGAAAATTCAAAGAAGAAAAAAGTCAAACAGGCTGGTAAAGACCATTCTAACAACAATGTCCTTAAAATATATCAAAAAAGAAAGAATGATCACCATGGCTCAAATGAAACCACAATTTTTAATAAAAAATAAAACAAAGCAAACAAAAATACAAAGTAAGCACTTTCACAGTCTTCAGACTGCTTCTTCAGTCCTATTAAACTGTGGCACACCTGAACAAATTAAACAATTAAGGCAGCCAATCAATTTTTCTGAAATAGAACTACCTGAAAAAGAGAAAAAAACACAATATATGCTAAAGAACACTAATGTTGAAGTGGGTGTGCCTTTAGCACTGGTTTAAGAAAAACTCTCTCATTAATACCTGGGTGTTTATCTGCATTTAGATAGTTGATCCACTTCTATTCTCTCATTTCAGTAAAATTCTTAAAATCACCACCTCTTATGTTTGGGCTAAGTAACTCTAGAGCCATGAATGTAAATGTATGTCTCTGTCCTATATCAGAAACATGTTGTGTTAGTGCATTACCAAGTTTCTTTTTCTTAATATCATTCATATGTTCAAAAGTCTATCTTTTCTTTAAAAAAGCCTGTTCATTTTACCTACATAGAATAAAAACATTCTACACAAAAAGCAAATTATATAAGATTCTGCGTTGTACAATCAGCATAAAACTTTATGTAGAATGCTTGAAAGTGCACGTTGTATAGACAAACATGCAAGTCTTACATCTCCTGCATATAAAAGTACCTGAACACTGGGGAAATGGCTCATAGTCCTTCTTAGTATTCTTATAACAAACTTGTCGCTTAAGGGACATGCTATTTCTAAAACTAAATTACAGTTTATCACTTACAGTCTGTTTTAGCTTATCATCTACACATAACATTGCCCAGTTTTTCTTTACTATATCACAAATCTTGTTCACATTACTAGAATACATTAATGTTAATCTAGCATTACTGTTAGTAGCATATGTCGATCTTGTATCGACAAGATGTCTAGGGGAATTAGAAAAATATGGTCTCCCTATAGTTTGTCTACCAGATCTTAGACCATTTATACAGTCATCTAGATCTTTCTCATCATAGCCCCTTTCAAGAAAGTTCTTTAACTATAGCAGTGCATGTTCCAGAGCTAAATCATCACTGTGTAGCCTCATAATCCTCACAGAAGTGGATGAATTTATGGTATCCCTGTCTGTGAAAAGTGAGAAATCCCTTTTATTCGGTAAAGAATAAAGCATCATCCAAAACCATCCCTGATAAATGGACAAATTCCCCTTTTGCAATCCCTTTTTTTGATGAAAAGGATGAGAACTGATAAAATGCAAAATAGCACTGGAATATGTAGGTTTCCTTATATACATTAGTAACAAATACTTTTGAAGTATAATCCTTGAGAATTTCCACATCTGAATAATCAATTCGATCCTTCTTCTGTGAGTGTGTAAATGTCAGACAAGAAGTAGTGTAATTAATATACTCAAAAAACATCTATATCTTTTAAGGTGGACTTCCATGCAATAAAAATGTCATCCAAAAGGCGGGTGCACAGAGCCCATGAAGATAAACTAGGATGGTTAAACAAACATGTCTTCTCCCACTGGATCATTATAATATTTGCAAAAACAAGGGCATAAGCGGCCCCCATAGCTACATCTGCAATTTGCAAAAAATATACTGACTTTCAAAAAAATATGTAATTATTCTTCAATACAAATTCCATAAGCACTACTATCACTTGAATCTTACTAAAAGAAAAATTAGTAGACTCTATCAAAAAATCCTGAAACCATTCTAAAGCAATATCATCGGAATAACTTTAAACAAACTGACATCAATTCAAGAAAATAAATAACATCACAAAAACTAACTTGTCACAGTTTAAATAAAAAGTCCCACAAATCCCTCCATAAATAGTTAAATTGCTTTAAAATGTCTTTAAGAGTGCAATCAATGTATCTAGCAAGGGGGTGGGTTTTAGACCTCCCAGCATTAACTATGGGTTTTAAAGGAGAATCTACCACACTATTGTGGATTTTCAGTATACCAAAGATGGAAGGAACATTAGAATATGAATTATCCAAAAAATTGTATTCTTCAACAGTTATTTGTCCTTGATCAAAAAGATCCTTGATGGCATAGTTAATTTTCATGTTGGAAATATTTACGCAGTTATAGAAGATTCTTCATAAGTTCCTTCATTCAGCAAAGTATTCATCCGGTTGACATAGTCAGTTTTATGCATAATCACAACTCCTCTCCCCTTGTCCAGTTTTATGACTCTTATATCCTTATTATGACATAGTTCCTTCAACAACTTCTGTTCCAAAACAGAGAGATTGTATTGTGACTTACTGGGGGGGGGGGGGGGGGATAACATTTTCCTAAAATCAAAAGTACATAGTTTTACAAACAATAAGAGAGAGGGGTGTAATGGAGGATTGTAAAGGCTTTTCCTATACAAAATGTTACTGGGCAGACAAGAGTTACCCAGCCAAAAAGAATTTTAAAATTCAATTTTCTCAAGAATTGTTTTAGCTCAATAATAATTTCTACTTAGACCTAGAGGTGGGTACAAGTGAAGCCCTTAACCAAAAGGTTCACATGCTCACTTCCCACTGTTAATTTGTTGAAATTGTATATTCTGAAGTCTCTCACATTGTTAAATATAACAACCGTGGGACTTCGTTTATGGCCAGGGCACTGTAAAACCACATCATAAGAGTCATTGTTCAATGTTTTCCCCTCCTGTTGTTCATTCTGTGACTTCAGGGATGTTGCACATTTCAACCCCAGTTTTATTGGTCTACAGCTGCTCGATGCCCCCAATTTTAATTCTTTATTCTCTCAGATTGCCTTAATGGGGGTGACTCTTAAGGGTACAATTCATCTATAGAATTAATAATTGCACTCACAGGAGCATCTATCCATTCTATTGATGCCTGAGAGGCTTGCCCTACAGGTTTAGGAAAAGCATTAAGATATTCCCGCCTGTCTCTTTTGAATTGTTTCTCTCTCTTCTGTTTAATAGTATTAGCTACTTTATCCACTTCAAAGAAAAAAATGGTCATATTTGTCTTTGTAATTATTAAAAAGCAAGTCATTGGTAATAAGTTTATCCAATTCAGTAATCTCCCACTAATTTGGTGTATGAGAAATTTAATGAGGTCAAGCTTAAAAGAATGGATGGCAATTTCTGTCCCCTCTACAGTAGTAAGGATGATAATGGTGGTGCCCTTCCTGAACTTGTTATGAACAACAATTTTGAATCCAAAAGGATGGTTAATTACCCTGATTCTTTTATTACTATATTTACTTCTAAACATTTAACCATTAGGGACATATTACAAAAATACTGATTATGGAAAAAATGAGGGAGAAACCTGTTACTGTTCTTAGAAAAGGCAAAAGTATTAACACTTTTTTTTAATATCCTGGTAATTCTTCCCATTTATGGAACAAAAAGAAGGGTACTTTTAGATGCTGTTTTTGCCCACAGTGTAAACTCATTTTGGAGACAACAAGTGTTACTATATGAAACTTGGTTATTAAAACTCCTTTTCATTGTACCTGTTACTCTTCTGGTCTTATGTATGTGTCCATTTGTCAGTCCTGTTTTTGCTTTTATGTGGGGAAAACTGAGAGAAAATTTAAGGAGCATATTTATGAGTATACATATGATATTAAGCATATGAACATGAATAACACCCTTTAAAAATATGTTTGTAAATTTCCTAATCATTGATTTTTGTTTTATGGGCTAGAAAAGGTAGAAAAAATCCCCGGGTAGGTCCTTCATCTGAGCTCTTCGAATTTAGGGAGCTTGTATGGAAAATTAGATTCAATGCATATTCCCTCCCTTCTAGAGTTCAAACTAGTGTTTTGAAACTGTAATCTTATTTAATTTATTTATTCTCAATACATTTCGATATTTTAAGTTATCCAAAGCAGAAAGTTGTGTAGAGATGAAACCAGACTGCTTTCATAAGATAATAAAAGTTTTTTTCCAGAATAAGTATATTTTTAAGTTATATTTATTCTGGATGGGACTGTATTTGTACAAAGGCTTTAGGATGCCTGGTTTTTCAATTATTGGTTTTGTGGCTGAGTTACTTTGTGTCTGTGTGTTTTTATTGGTTGTTTTTAATCATGTGATATGGGGAGGGTGCTTTAAAACCTTTTGGATATTGTTTGTTCTCATTCTGAAGAAGTCATTTGTTATAAACAATGAAATCATTCAATAAATAATTTTTCAATCATTTTTCTTTTGGCTCATGTGGTTGTTTAACTGCTTTGGACTCAACCATATTTCATCTCAGTAAATAGTCTTAATTTTCTAGATATGAGTGTTTCATGGGATTCTGCAGTCAGACTATTTTATTCAAGTTTTTTTTTTTGTCGTTTAGAAAGAGTATTTTGGTCATTAGTTATCTTTACAGCTTGAGTACACATCCTTAAATAAGCAATAATGATGTTATTAAATGACACTGTATGAGACATATTTAAACAGGAGTTTGGATTTTTAGTAAACATGTTTGTGAAGCGGGGTTATAAGAAGTAATGTGTGGTAGCCATAGATAAGGAGTAAAAAAAGGTGGATTATGCATAAACCTATTCTTTGCAATGGGAATGTTGTGTCTGGTTTTCAAACTGCACAGAAATAAAGAGCACAGATTTTCCAGCACATATGCATCTGTGCATACCAGTGGACTCATAAATCATTAGAAATATTATAATTAATAATCAAAAGATTATTACTGGTGAAAATGATTTAACAAAAGTGGTTGTTTTACTTCCAATATTTGTTAACAAGAAGAGAAATAGTCTTAAGCACATTTTTGAAAAAAAAATCAATAATATCAGTTCCACCCATGTTTCACTAATAATTCTGTTGAAGCTTCCTCTGTGGAATGTGCTGATATTGTAGGTTTATTAGAGCAGGTTCTACTTTGCAGTTACAACAAATGAATGCAACATTGGAGTGTAATTCAATTGGCATTGTATAACATAGCTACCTGTTCCAAGTGTGATTGTTTTACTATGGAAAAAACACACACATGCTCTCATACAGATTTTATGAACATGTACATGCCAACAAGACACACGGTTGTAATAATTACTTTTACAATCTCAGTGTAGTGTGTGCTGTTTTCAAAAACTTTTGCTCATTATGCTTGAACAGGATAAATTGGTTAGCAGTGGTGGTGATGAATTTGATAGCAGACTAGAGTCCAGAGAATTGTTTTGGCAGCTAAAATTAGCAGCCAGTAATCCTCCTTGGCTCAATTACTATCTTAGTATCAAGAGTTCATTCAACCTTCATTTTTCCACCATAGAAAAGAAATCTTTTTATCTCACCTAGTTAATTTCCATGGAAATATTTCCAAAATCCAAACAAATAATCTTGTCACTGTTCTTCCATTACCCGGCAGATCATTGAATAGAATGTCCCCTTTGGGATGTAAAAATAAAAGCATATCACTCAACTGGAAATGCAGGCAGAATGTTGAACCAAGAAGGATAAAGGCATTAAATCCCGTGACAGATTAACATAATGCTCCTTATCCTCAACAGCTTACTAGCTGCACCAAGGTGACCTGTCTTTTGCTTTTCAAGCCATGAAACACCCAATCCTATTTGACCACCTATTTCTTCAAAAGACAGTGTCTCCACAAACACCATTATTAGAGACATATATCTGCACCAACAAATAAACAAGACTCATTGGAGAGATAAGTTCCAAACTCAGTTTATTCCCAGCCTATGGAATAGGTTACCACTGCAGGTCTAGCAAAGTACTACTTTGGAAACATTTAAGGCTAGACTTGATAATTGGATGGGTTGTCACAACTTTACACCAGGGTTTTCATGTACAGCCCTGTTCAGTTTGGGAGGTGAGCACTATTAGGTGTTTTGAACTTTTATGTGTGTACTTAAAGGTGTATATCTATGGTTAGGCATATTAAGGTTCTTGTGATCGCTTGCCTAGTATCATTCCTATGCTCTTATGCTCATATGAGTGTGCTGAAACTTAGGTCACTGCCATATAATTTAACTGCATTGTTTTAATAAAATAAATTACATTGGCAGTTTAGTGAAGTATATCATTCTTCAAATGTCTGAGATAACTTTTATTGTTTTCTTATATGTAGGAGCTGCAGTTCTGTAGGCCCACTGCTTGTGTGGACAAATTATTATAGTAAATGATCAGATCAATTTACTAAACAGGTTGCATTAATTTTTAGGTTTGCTTAATAACATTAGAAAGTTTTATTTTTATTTTATGCATACATTTTAATTTGTAGTAAGAAGATTGATGTTAAACTTGTTTATGCATAAATTCTATCTTTAATTATAATTATTTGGTTCAATTGATTAACTTAGTCACATAGTGATGAAGATAAGGTTTTTTTTTGCAATTACATTACTTTTTCTGAGGAAGCCTAGACTCTAGTAAAACAAAAGCACTTAAAGGTTTGATAAAGTTTGATTTTAGCATTGCTGTTGGAGAGTGATTTTATTGTAAGCTTCTTTCCTGTCTGGCCATAATATCCTTTCTGTTATTTCAGAGTTATTATAACAGAGAAACCAGACATTACCCTGTTAGAACCTTTAACCTAATTATAAACATATAACAACTTACAAAATCAACAACACATCTCTAAGTATATAGTAGGTAATACAAAAAAATGTTCCTCATAACAAAATGCATAATAATGAAGCATGCAGCTCTATGAGTGTGTAAAAGTCAAGGAACTGTGTGTGTGTGTGTGTGTGTGTGTGTGTGTGTGTGTGTGTGTGTGTGTGTGTGTGTGTGTGTGTGTGTGTGCGCGTGTATGCATGTGTGTGTGTGTGTGTGTGTGTGTGTGTGTGTGTGTGTGTGTGTGTGTGTGTGTGTGAATTATAGTTTGCATCACAAGCGTATTCATGTCTGCATATACAAACAGACAGGAAACTGCAGCAAACTCTCTCAACAGCTTGGAGCAACTTTGACTTGCGTTTGAAGGTGGCAGAGGGGTGCTTGACCTGGCATATAGCCTTGCAAGGTTTTGTGACATGCACTGCTTTGAACACTTTTTGTAAGTAGCCAGTGCTTTCTCCAGGAGATGAACAGTTCCTTATCCCTGTGTTGTCTAACTGTTAGGGTAATAGATTATTTGAAACATGTGGGATTGGTAGCAAAACTGATGCACCCTAGCAAACATACTTCTTCTTACGATATCCTATGAAGTGTAGTCCTGGCATTGTTTCACTAGCTGTTCTTTGAAAAGGAAATCCTAATCCTCATTGACTGCTTCTAGCAGTTTTGTCTTTTAATTATACTTAAAGATTATATGCCATACACCTCTATTCCACCTTAAGGGGGGGGGAGGGTAGTGATCTATGCACAGAGTCTGATGAGTCTGCATTAGAAGAATCTATGTCTAGGACTTCTCTGTACAGTGGTTGTTTACCTCCATTTGGGAGCTTCCTCATAAATATGAGTTGGGCTATTAAAGGACAACCGCACCCACAGACTCAAAAAGCATGTTTATTTCATCATGGTTTGGTGTTTCCTACATTTTAACACTACTCTGGGACTATTTAGAGCATTTGAGATATTTTATATGCAATTTGTGACTCTGACCACATGGGGTCTTGCATCTTGAAATAATTCTGACTGTTTAGTCTGCCTCTAAGTATCCCAGAATGCATTGCTTGTCTCCAAAAAAATTGCATAATATCTGCCACATTTTCCCTAAAGCTCCTGTCAGTGCACTGATTTTACAGGCATTCACTGCTATATTATAGTCACCTACTTTTGGTTAAAATGTTATCCTTTTTCAATAACTACTTCAAACACAAGCAGTGCAAATGCTACAGAACAGAATTGAAAAGTGTATTTTATTGCTCTTCTTAGAAATGCTAACTTGATTTCTTTTGTGAAGGCTGAAATCTCGTTCTTCAAGGTATCTCCCCTCCCCTTCACACCTACCTTCCCTAGCTGTCAAAGAGCTAAGGGTAATTTGACCCATTATCTGAATGTGATTGACAGCTCACAGCAGGAGACCAGACTAATGCGCTGTTTTCTTGTCAGCCTTTCCTTCCTTACAGTGGGAGACTTTTTTTGTTGCACTCCTCCAGAAAAATTTAGAACCAAACTCCATATCACTGGGAATAATCACTGTTTTGCAAAGCATCAAACTCTCACTTATTTTTCCCTCCTGTTTCGTTAAATAGCTAACAAATGCACTATAAACACAAAATATTTCACATACTTGCATGACAGCACCAACATGCTTTTTTTAATTGGTAATTTAAGAAAATTACGGTATTGCATACTTCTTGTAATCTGATGTAGTGTTGTTGATTAATTGTGACAGACATCTGCTTCTTATGTAAAAACATGCAATTAATGTCTACGCATAGTCATTGCAAATTTATGCTCTTAGTTTTTGCAGCTGTTACTGTGCTTCTGCCTGTACTTTGTCACATATCGGTTGGGCTGTTCAGAAAAGTGAGATTATAGTTTGACATTTTTACTAGGTTAAGAGTGGGCTGGGCAAGGCAGCCCTGACATCACAATATCAGAGGTCCACTGGTTCTTCTATACAGCATGCAAATCAGGCGGGGATTACATCACTTTGGGGGAGGAAATGTCCTGGTAGCTAGAGCAAGAGCTCTGGCAGATGTGACATCATCATTTCAGAACCAGCTAGAGGTTTTTCAACTAGGTTTTCAAAGTGAAAGTAAAACAGTATGGAAAGGTAGGAAGCCTAACAGGGAAAACAGTTAGTGGATTAGTTTTTAAAGCTGCATGGGTGATTTTTCTAGGCTGTATCAATGAACAGAGACTAAAAGAGACAGCAGGTTGAGCAATCTGCTTTAATATCCCATTATTGTCCTTTAAGAAAGTTTGTGAAACCTCAGACCAAATATGTCATATAGTGGTAGCCAGTGGGCAAGATCACAGGGCTTTAAAGAAACTGTTCAAGGCTTGCTTACCAAGTTATATGTGGGTCTCAGGGATCTGGTTTTGGGGTTGTCCGGGCTTTAATTGTGCATTAAGCCACTTGTTGAATGAAGATGAGCTGGTCGAGTGCTGTGTTGCAGCTCATGGAAAGCACTTTCATTTTTGCTACCTTTCAACACTTACAAGTGAGATGGAGCTCACTTCCAAGGTCCATTGGACATATCTGAGGTTGCTCTATGCAGTGATGCATTCTAAATTTTGGCATACAGTCAGTTCCTCCTTCTATTATTTTTCTCCCTTTCTTGAATCCTGCAGCAGGGCTGGAAACCATAATATAAATCATTGCCTCAGATAAAGACATCTTAAAATTTCACATCTTATGCAGAACTTTGAAAGTAAGATGTTGGTTGGGCTTTGGCACACTGTTATTTATAGGTTCATAGGTTCATACTAGGCTATCTGCCCTAGGGCATTTATAAGCCTAGCCAGAATGTGTTTGGCTTTCGCCACCCATTTTAAATTTATTTTGCTATGCCCTTTTTCGAGGTTAGTATACTGTGCCTCTGTCTAACAGTGACACAGAAGTGATACCCGGGGTAAACCTACAATCTCCCATCCACTCATCAAGATTCCTCTTGAAGAGAGTCAATGAGGGACTCTGCCTAACCTGGACTGGGATTTTATTCCAGAGTGAAGGGAGCCTCTGGGTTATGAATCTGTCCCTCCAGCATGTCCTATTTATTTCAGTGCTGAGGTTCAAGTCTCTCGAGCGTGTAGCTCGATGGGATTTGGATTTTCTGAGGTGCAGCATGTCCATTAATTCCGGGTTGGACATGGCTTTATACATCAGGCACAGATCGCCTCTGAACAGGTGGTATGCCACTGAGTAGAGCTGGAGTTTCTTTAACCGGGCAGCATATGGCATCTGTTTGAGCCCTTTGATCCTCTTGGTGAGGTACTTTTGGGGTCTTTCCAGTTGCTGCAGGTGTCTGGTAAGGTACATCCCAAAAGGGGCATTGTACTCAATTATGGGCCTGATGAGGGATGAGTAAAGAGGCACGATGACCACCCCTGATCTAGATGTGAATCCCTTCATGATTAGGTGGGCTATATAAAATGTTTTTCTAACCACTTTGGCCACGTGGTTGTCAAATGAGAGATTGCTATCAACTTGGGTCCCCAGGTCCCTAATTACTTCTTCTGTACTTAATGGATTACCACCTATGTGGTAATTTGTGGGCACTTTGTTTTTGCCAAAGGAGATGACTATACACTTTTTGGCATTTAGCTTGAGGAAACGTCACCAAAAACTGAGTTCCTGCACGTAGAGCAACTGCACGGCACTAGAATAAACTATGTAACAAAAACGAACAGAGCCAGCAGATGTTGATCTGAGAATACAGTTTATTGTTGGAGGTTAATAAACCTACACATTTAATTTTCACTTGGCTTATGGCTCATTGTCAATTTTAGAATAGATTTGTTCGCACTCTTTGATATGAGTTTGGAATGATTGGCTAGCCACGTTTTCTAATTACAAATATATGGTTAGTTTCACCTTCATCATCGTCCATATTTCTGTCAAGACTAAATATTTATTTTTCTAGACTGGTTGCCTGTTGTTGATCAGTGGCCACAGTTGTGTTTTTTTCAATTACACAAACATTTTGTTGGTATCATAGATTTAATAAGGACACAGCCGACCATATTTGGGCTGTTATTGTCCTTGCGTCAATATTAATATTTGCTGACTTAGTTTCTAGACTATATTGTCAGTTTTATTTTTCCTCATGGATCTTGCCAGTTTCATCACAGGTTTGTCTTCTGACAGAGAAGACCTCAGAGCCTTTGGGGTAAGTTCTAATATTGGTGATAGTACCAATATTTTGGGTGTACCTGATTCTGCTTCTAAGTGTGCCTCATGTTTTCATGATTTGTTTTCACATCTTAAGATTCTTAGATCAAATATTTGGCACTCAAAGCTTTTTAAGGCCTATCTGGCCAAAGGCATCACTCCGAGGGGCCTCCGAGTACGCATTCAGCCATTAGTTTCCAATGCTGATGAGGAACTCCTTTAGGAGTGGTCATCTGTTCAGCAGCAGGCAACTATCTCTTTTGTAGAATCTTTGTCTAAATTTTATGACAGAACTATAGACTCTGAAATTCAGGTGGTTACTAGGTTAGTTGATGATATTAAACCTTATGAAGGCGAACCATCATTCCAAACTCATCTCAATAAAATAGCAGGGGGCATTAAGATATTAGAAGAACAATTGCGGACTAGGAAACTTAAGAAGTTCCAAAGAGATCAAGGTGACTATCAAACTTCTAACCCCTTTGCACATAATATAAAACAAGTTAGGTTTACTCCTACATTCAATAGATCATCCAGGAAAAAACGGCCCAGGTCTATCCTGAAAACTTCAAGCAGAACTTCTGCTTCTTCTACTGAGGATGTTTCCTCATGTACTGACAGTGAGCTACAGTCAGTGACTGATTCACCGGTCCCCAAAAGGAATACATCTTATATCCCTTTAGGCCAAAGCAATACAGGGGAGGGAGGAAACACAGGAAACATTACCAATATTCAGGGTCTCTTACAAATGGTCATGGAAAAATAAATGTGCCTAATGACAACAATGTTTTGAATTTATCTGATTATGCACCTTCACCCATACAACTGTCTGTATTGAATAAAGGGTTGTCTTTTGTACCTGGTTTTATCATTTCAGAAGATAACATGGCTCAAGATGTTTTTTCATTCTGTAGGTTACTTAATTTGATACTAGCCTCTCCAAAAGTGATAAATTCATTTATCACAAATCAACATTTAATCCACCTATGCACCCCCTTGTCCTCCAATTTCAGAGAAATATTCTCAAAGATCTCCATTTTTTGGGCAGGATGTGCGATTTAAATCAAATAATATTTCCCTAGCGGAAAAACAGGCTATCTCTGACTTACAAAATAATGAAGATATTGTCATAATTTCAGCTGACAAAGGGGGTGCTGTGGTTATTCTGAATTGGTTGGATTATGATAGAGAGGCTATGAGACAGCTTTCCGATCTCAAATATTACTCACCCATGACCATCAATCCCACACATAGGTTTAAAAAACGGATTGAAGATTTTGTACTCTGGGCAAAGGATGAGTCTATCATCACTAAAGAAACCGCACAACAACTTATGGTACACGACCCTACTACATAATACATATACTTCTTGCCTAAAACACACAAAAGCTTGGTGAACCCTCCAGGGAGACCTATTGTTTCTGGCAAAGGGTATATCACAGAGCCACTTTCTATGTTCCTGACCTTGTATTTGAAGCCCTTACTCAGCTTAGTAAGATCGCGTATACATGACACTACTATGTTCCTGAATATTGTATCAGACAGTCAGTTGGAGGATGATTGGGCCATGTGTACCCTTGATGTGTGTTCACTATATACTAACATCCCTCACAAGTCCGGGCTTGAGACCCTTTCCTTTTGGCTAGACAAAGCCGGTCTATATGAACCAATATTCAACTCTTTCTTGGTAGAACTAGCCAGATTTGTCTTAACAAGCAACGTTTTCTTTTATAAAGATAAATGTTATTGGCAAGTAAAAGGTACAACCATGGGAGCATCTTTTGCTCCCATTTATGCAGATCTTTTTATGGCTTTTGTTGAACATCACCTTATATATGATTGCAACAATAACATCTTTTTAGAAAACATTGACATCTGGCGACACTACCTTGACGATTGCTGGATGATCTGGAGAGGGGACATTACAGGCCTGATGGATTTTGTATCGTATCTAAATAGTAACCAATGGGGCATCGAGTTTACAGTTCATTATGATTATAACAACATTACATTTCTGGATGTCTCAATCACCAAACAGTCTGACAACACACTTTCTACAGAGGTTTTCAGGAAGCATCCTGAATTTAATACCATTTTACATGGTTCCAGTTTTCACCCACCCCATGTGATATGGAACATTCCGAAGTCACAGTTCATATGCATTAAACGGATCTGTTCCACAGATTCCGCTTTTCAACATCATAGGCAGGACCTTACTGAACGTTTTAGGTCAAGAGGCTATGGTATGGGTGATGTTATCACAGCTAGTAATATAACAAATTCTACACACAGACGCAACTTTTTACAATACAAACAACATACCCGCACGGATTGTACCAACATTAGGTTCACTACCACATATGCTCTGAACACCAATCAATTGATTGACAGTATTAATAGACATTGGAATATTTTAGCATATGACCCAGATATTTCCAATTTTATTCCAACAAAATGCCAATTTTCATATCGAAAAGGCAGGAACCTAGGCAGTTTTTTTAGTCATTTCAAACATGTCAATAAGACTACCAATACACAGTTCAAGCAAACCACATTATCTGGAGAGCCATTAACAGGTTGTTTTCCATGCGGACACTGCACCAATTGTGACAGAATCAACAAATCCAAACAATTTTCAACTAGAAACTGCTCACAGGTATATGACATTAAATTCTTTGCCAACTGTAGCGGTGATTGGATTATCTATATGGCTAGCTGTCACTGTGGTGCTTTTTACATAGGACAAACCTCACGACCACTCAGGATCAGGATATCAGAACATTTGAGTAACATTCGTAATAAGAAAAATAGCAGTGCATTGTACAAATACTCTCTGGAACATCAGACTGCTAAATTTACATTTATGATTATTGACATTATTTTAGGAAATAGGACCAATAAAACAGGATGGCATTCTATCCTTAATACCAAGGAGAAAAAATGGATAATTAAACTAGGGGGATTATTCCCACCTGGTCTCAATGAGAATTTGTGACCCGCCAATAGGGTGATAGTTGATATTATATAAGCTGTTCACATTTATGTCTTAATACACTGATGAAGGTTGTGCTTTTTTCCACCGAAACCGGTCTGTGCATAAATGTGTAGGTTTATTAACCTCCAACAATAAACTGTATTCTCAGATCAACGTCTGCTGGCTCTGTTCGATTTAGCTTGAGGCCATGGCTCTGGCACCAGTTGTCTGTTTCTATGAGGCCCTTTTGGAGGATGCTTGTGTCGGCTGGAAAGTTGATTATGGCGCCCAGTTTGCAGTCATCTGTGAACTTGGTCAGCCACAGTCCTTCCGTGTTGGCCTGTACCTCTGAGAAATATATACCGAACAAGAGAGGTCCCAGGACTGAGCCTTGTGGGACACCACTTGTAACTGGTTTGGAGTCTGACATGGCTCCAGCAATTCTAACCATGTGGGTTCTGTCCTTGAGCCAGTTTGCAATCCATCTAGTGACATAGGGATTTATATTTAAGCTGGTGAGCTTATCTATAATGCCCGAATGGGGTATTGTATCAAAGGCTTTTGCGAGGTCCAGGTAGGCTGTGTGGACCACCTTCCCCTCGTCAATGGCCTTGGTGACTGTTTCAAAGAAATCAACCAGGTTTAAGAGGCAGGATCTGCCCTTAACAAAGCCGAACTGGGTAGGATCCAGTGTCTGTAGGTCCCCAATATCTTTATTTATGAGGTCCATGATGATCCTTTCCATAGCTTTGCAGACCAAGCTAATCAGGCTTATGGGGCGATAGTTTCCAGAATCCGTTGAGGCACCACCTTTATGGAGAGGGACCACTGTTGCTGTACGCCACTCTTTGGGCACATATCCTGTAGTAAGGATGAGATTGAACAGTAGTTTTATGTTTGGGTTTAGCTCTTCTTGGAGTTCATGTAGGACGCAGCCCAGGACACCATCTGGTCCCATTGATGCTATGTTTTTTGCTTTGGAGAGGGCGGCTCTTACCTGAGCATCTGAGATGTCAGGGGGGCAGCACTCTGCTGGGATAGATTTTTGCCCTTTGGGTGGGGAGGGAGAAGTTTGCGCTGAACCTGTCAGCTAGGATGTTGGCAATGTCTGTGGGTTCGTGTATTTTTGTCATTTTGGACAAATTCTGAGCATATCTGGGAATTACCACCCAGGTTCCTAACATAACTAAAGAAAGCCTTGTGATTATCCTTAGTGTCCTGTGCAATTTTTCTCTCGAAGCTGGCCTTAGACAATTTTATGTGTGCCCGTAGTTTTTTGCTAATACTGATCAGTGATGCCTTCCCTTTTTGGGATTTTGCTCTATCATTTAGTAACTTCCTCCTTCTATTGTATAGTTTGTTTATGGCTGGGGTCCACCAGACAGGACGTCTGCCTTTGGAGGATTGGGTCTTGGTTTTATTTGGGATCGCATGATCCATGCATTCCTGAAGGTGTTCATAGAATGTGTTTATAAAGGATTCTGCGGTCTGGGCCGTATATTCCACAGGCCCGGGGGCTTTGAAGGATTCCACCTCAGTTTTGAGAAGTGTGAAATTTGCTTTAGAGAAGTTTTTCACTGTGGTTTTCTGGGCAGGGGGTGGGGTCGGGATGTGAATATCCAGTGAGATTAGTTTATGGTCTGATATTACCAGTGAGGGATACACTTCTGGTCTGGAGCATAGAGTCCCCATGTTGGTGATGATCAGGTCCAGTATGTTTTCCCCTCTTGTGGGAGTGGTAACAAGTTGTTCCATAGCATTTGAGTTTATAAATTCTAGGAACCTTTGGGCTAGGGTGTTGGAACTAGAGTAATGCTCCCAGTCTATGTTTGGGTAGTTGAAGTCGCCCAATAGAATGGTGTTTGGAGAGACCTTCATATTTTCAAGTGTTCTCAGGAAGGCCGAGTGGGGTTCCTGGGTTTGGGAGGGTGGTCTGTAGCAGGCTATAAACTGGAAGGCAGTTTTACCCACTGTTAGTTGCACATGGATAGTCTCTGATGCTTCGTGCTTTGCCACCAACCTGGAGGTGTGGGTATCTTTGATGAATATCGATACTCCCCCTCCTTTTGTGGTTTGGTCCAAGTTTTGGGGCCGAAAAGCATGGTATGAGGTATAACCTGGCAGCACTGGGGTGCTCTCGGGAGCCCTGAACCAGGTTTCTGTTACTGCACAGATATCGATGTTCTCTATGCTAAGGAGAGTTTCGAGTGCGTGCATCTTGAGGTTTAGACTTCTGGCATTGAGTAGCATTACTCTTAGTTTCTTATCCCTTGTGATACCTATGGAGGTGGGTTTGTCTTTTGAGCCTTGCCTAAAAAAGGCACTATGGGGGTAGCAAGAGCCTTTGCCAATATCCGAAAGCCCAGGGGTGACAGGTGCAAGCCATCCCTAGCGAAGCATCGTGGCTTGTCGAGCATATCATCCCAAGCTGACAGGCATTGGATCCGCTTTGAATGACACCAGTACTTAAGCCAATTGTTGAAATTGATCATCTTGTCTTCATATTGTGGCATCATTCTTGGTGAGGGTAAGATGCTACTCAAGGTCAGGGTCATACCGGCCTGGGCTACATGCTCAGAGAGCTCCTCTATGTCTTTTTTCATGTAGTCCAGGGAGGTACGTCTCAGGTCATTCACACCAGCATGGACAATGATGGAGTCATATTTGTACTTGCCTTGGAGTGACCTGAGTGCTTGTGATGCACCAGAGTTGAATTAGACTGAATACAGTTATTTTGTAGCTTTAATGTCTCCCTTAAGGTCTGCAGCTAGTGTATATGAGAAGATCTGTCCTTTTTAAGGGGAATCTGACTTTTGCCATAAATGCACAAAATGGCATTCATGAAGAGCATGTGTGCTCCAGATGCAGGAGTTGAAGCATTACCCTGGATCATAAGTTCTAGGACTGTACTCCCATTTTGCAACTTGCTAACCAAGGAATTTGTATGATTTCCTATACAATTAAATCTTATGCTATAAACATTTTGTCATAGTGCAGCAAATAAAGCCCATCTTTATAGAACACGTTTTATTTTAGAGGCCCTTACTATTTGTATGTGCATAAAATACATACCTGCCTCTGGAACCTCAGTCTCACATCAATGCATAGACTAAGTTTATCTGCTACATCTGTACTGGGGGCTATTAACTGACTTTCCTTGCACCCTTACTCCAGCAAGATATTGTTTGCTATTTTACCTGTTTATGTTCAGTATTGTAACTAAATGACTCTGCTTTGTATATAGTTTAATGTAAGTGATTTAGGTTAATAGAGTTATTTTACATTTCTGTTTTCGTGTTAAAGTTCTAGGTTTATTGCTATGCTATTAGATTTTACTATTTGTTCACTGTTTGATGCTTGGCATGCTGAATGTATTCTGTACATGGCTTTTTTAATTATATCAGAATGTTATATGTTCTTATACATTAAAGTTATTTGCAATCTTTGAAAAAGAAAGGGTGATAAGGATTGTTACAGCCATTGACCTGCTTTTTCTGACAGACTGGTCCAGAGATGAAAATGGGTCCAGACTCTGAACATGTGGAGAACATCTACAGGCATTAAGTGATGCACACTGAATGAATGACATGACATCAGTGTCATGGCATAGCATAAGTCCTATCACCCTCCAATGTGCATGTGACAATAACATTTGGATTTTACCTCTAGGACGCCTCACCAGCAAACTTCAGTGCAATCCCATAGTTGCACACCATCTCTGCTACATGAGGTCTCAAGCCCTATCACCTTTAACCAATACAGTGTCCATGGACAAGATCATGCAGTAGCAACCAAATCCTACACTGGAGGAAGTCATTACTGGTAACTATTGACCTTCCAGTTATAAAGCTACTGATCTCACCTCCAGTTTCTTGTACCCCCAGGAGTGTTACAGTCTACTATTACTGTATGATCTGGCCCCTTCACTAGAACCTACAGACAGGCCTCATGCCAAGTGAATGGAGGACTGCAACTGGCATCCCTCTGCACAAGATTAGGCCATCTACAGACCTGGGTAACTATAGACCCATAAGTCTAACTGGTCTCATGTGCAAAACCACAGAAATAATTATCATGGAAATGATAAACAATGACACAGGAAACCTTCAGACACTGGGTCAAACCTAGTTTGCTTTTGTCAAGGGAATGTCATGCCTACTCAACCCCGTGGACTTCTTCTAGAAGGTCATCAAAGCAATGGATAAATGCAAAATGATGCATATTACCTACCCTGACTTGGTCAAAGCTTTCAACACAATATCCCTCTCAGGGCTTCTAGATAAACTCACAAAATAAAGTATATATCCCTATGCTAACCTGCTGGATAACCAGCTAGCTAAAAGATAGGACCCAAGAAGTTTGGATAATGGAGTTTACCTCTAGAAAAAGGTCAGTCACTAGTACAGTTCCTCAGTTCTCAGGGCTATGACTCCTCCTTTTTGATATCTATTTCTCTGAAGACAAGGCCAATAGCAAGGGCCTCTGGCTGACTAAGTTTGCAGATGACTGCAAGCTAGGCACAGTCATAGAAACCCCACAAGACACATATACCCTCCAAAAAGGCTTGACACAAACCAATAACTGGTGCCAGAGTCACAGTGTAGACGCAAGGCCAATAAATGCATAATAGTATCCTTCGGGAGGATGGCTACCCCTGGAAACTACCACAATGACAATACACCACTAACATTATATCCAGTGGTCAGAGATTTGGGAGCACATGTACACATAAACCTAGCCTTTGGGCATCTTGTTCTCTATGGTAGTAAGGAAATCATTCTATGTTGCACAACTTATAAGCAAGGGTATAGCATCTAGGTCCAAGGATGTCATTGTTCCATTGTACTCTGCCCTCATTAGGCCAATCATTGAGTACAGTGCCCCCTTTGGTATGTATCTGACCAGGCATATGCAACAACTGGAGTTCCCACAGCAGTTCCTCAGAAAAATAATACAGGGCATAAAGAACATCTCCTACATGGACTACCTCGAAGCCCTATCCTTGTATTTGGTCTCCTACAGAATGCTGAGAGATGATCTATGCCTGGCATACAGAGCCTTCTCTGATTCTGCTCTGATGGACCTGTTGCACATCTATAAAACAATTAAAATCATAATTACTTGATCTTGAGGGGAGGGATAGATATGTGCCTCAGGGGCTACCCCTTCTCTGGAACAGGCTTCCCATCCTTGAAAAACAGAGTTCTTCTCTTACCCCTTGTCAGGCACTTATGCCTCTGTTAGACAGTAGCAGCCTGTAAATGCTTAAACACCCTTGCACAAGCCAACATATATCCTTTCAAATAACCCTAAGGTATTACAACTTGTCAAATACATTTGGCAAGCATGGCTAGGCTTAAAATGTCCCTTTGGGTCATTAGTCTAGTAATCAACTATGAACATATGAACCAAAATAATGATGATTGTGACCCATGGTCTACTTAAGTGTTTTCTGATGCACAGTTTGACCAGAATATGCACTAAACATCATAGCTTGATAATTGTACTGCATGCATCATGTTTGCTCCATGCTGTTTCTTTACAATTGTTGTGGCATATAGTTGTTGACCTAATGTCACTTTACCAGCATTACCACATATTGCACCTGATACTGCCTATTTGGGCTCCTGCTGTATATCCCTCCTTTCACATACATCTCCTGTACTACATCTGTTGCTCTATTTTCTACAAGTTGAATAGCATCCAAATTCTGCAACCATCTCTTTTGTTAGGCACAGTCATGTTGCACAGTATGGCAAATATCACAGCAAGTCTGCCAACTATCTCAAGGGGGTATATTGCAAATCTCCTCTGTATGGACTGAGACAGTGACAATGTCCCTTTAGTGGACTGAAAACACATTTAATGATATTGTGTGTTTCCATATAGTTGGGATTGAGGGCCTTTTTTGCAATGTGTCAGGATGGCAGATAATGGTCATGAGCCTGGACTCTAGAGGGTATTCAGCATAAGCTGCAAGATGCAGCAGATATTTTAGGGGGGAAGGGCTAACAGCCACATCTACTGTAGGACAGCAACATGCATTTACCAACAAAATCTCCATGTGGAAAAACTCAAATTCCTGAAACCGTTCATACCCGTCAGATGTATGCAAAATGTGGGAATTGTGTGAATTGTCAGGGTGGTTACTGTACAGAGACATTTGTGATAATGTCCAGTGCTTTGCATGTTAACTAGCATTTTAGGGAATTATAGCACTTCTATCACACTGACAACACACCCTTAAAATCCAATTCAGTAGATGAACCTGGGAACCTGTGTAGACAATGTACTGTCCTTTGATCACCATGTATCCACTGCTATAAGAAAGCACTTTTTTATCTCATAACTTATCACTAAGGGTATGGCATCTAGGTCCAGAGATGTGATCATTCCACTGTAGTCTGCATTCATCAGGTTGATCATTGAGTATAGTGACCCCCTCCGGTGCATATACAGACAACTGCTACAACTTACATATCCACAATGTTTTCTTACTAAGAAAATCAAGGGGTCTAATCATAAAAATTATACAGACCATCTGACAGCCTTGTCCCTCTTCTCAATGTCATACTGGCTACTGCAAAGTGACCTTTACCTCCTGTACAGAGACCTACTGCACATTTGCAAGTGCAGTAGGAGCACAATAACCCACTCAAGACATCTCAATCTATTTTGCAATATAAATAGAGCATGTTGGAGGGATAGATAATGTGTCACAGAAAATACCAGAATCACCTTCCTGTCCAGATATGGCAAAGTACTTATCTTACGCTATTCAAATGTAATCTGTATGGATGGATGTGTAGCTAGAAACTGACCTCTAGATTAGCACCCTCATTTCTCATGGATATCGGCAACATGGAAATGTCCTACTGTACTCTGGATTATTTGCACTTAAAATATGGGACTAAAAACTTAATGGGAATGCATGGCTAGACTTCTAAAGATCCTCAGAGGTCAAGTCAATAGCCTAGTAATTATCTTTAAACTTATGAACCTGTGAGCAGCAAACCTTGCATTCACATGGCTGTAGGATAGATCACAATGTCATCAGTATATGCATCGGCCACAGATGCAAACCTGTTGCCTCTTTGTACATTTGGGAGTATTACAAGTGGGGTGACATGCATCTTGTTACTCCCCATGAATATGGAGGTGCTACAAGCCTAACACAGGATATGAATGTCATTGCTCAACAACTCACCTGCCAGAGACATGCACTGTTCCTGTGAAATACAGTGTATCAGGCCCCTACCTTGTATCTGTTAGTTGTAGGGCTGTTGTCACTCATCATTACAGGATCATAGCTAGCATGTGTGTACAGCCCATATGTAGATGTGGGCCTACAACAGGCCACTCTGCAAAACAAGAATGCAATTACCTTCTTGAGTCTATGTACATCCCCCCACAAAGGTATGTCTTATGGCCACCCATGGAACACATCCACATAACAAAAGAAGTAGTAGAGTCCAAATATGAAACACCCTGATACAGATATAGGAATGAAATTACCCAAAGTGCTACTAAGCAAGTGACATATATTGTTCCTGGGAAGTACAGAATAACTAGTTAACAGGCCCTGCAACACACTTACCATATACAGGACCATGGAAAGTGTATGTGTGTGTGTGTGTGTGTGTGTGTGTGTGTGTGTGTGTGTGTGTGTGTGTGTGTGTGTGTGTGTGTGTGTGTGTGTGTGTGTGTGTGTGCAGCAGCCCACAGGGAGGTGTGGGGCTACAACAAGACATCTCGCAAAACTTGAAAGCAGTCATCTTCTTGCATCTGTATATATATATATATATATATATATCCCCCTACATGTGTATGAATAGTGGTCATCCCCCTACACACACACACACACACACACACACACACACACACACACACACACACACACACACACACACACACACACACACACACACCAAAAGGAGTAGCACAGACCACATATGAAACATCCTTATACAGCTATAGGAAGGGGATGACACAAAGTGCTACAAAGGCCCTAGAGCAAGTCTTCCCGACAGTGAAATCTGATGCAGGTGTTCAACAACTACAGCAAATACTTTCCATACATCTGTAGTCCATAGGAGATGACGACTGTTAACATAACACTGAAGCAGTAACGCCATGATGGCAGTTGTAGAAAACAAGGCATGGACTTTGGCATAGATACTCAGAGCTCCTCATTGTTTGGCAACTTTGCAACTGATTGCTGAGAATCCGCTTTTACCTGGAGCAATATGCAACTGAAAAATAAGTATTTTTCATACTTCTCTTATATAATGTGAATGTACTTTAGCAGTTTCTGTTTACTTTAGCAGCTGTTTGCAATATGTTTTTTACATTTACCTGGTAGTAAAAAGCAGTATTAAGCAGTGGTTCTTTTTCAAAAAGCAAGTTTTGTGGCTAATTATTCAATTATTATATTAATTTACCAATTATCTGTGTATAAATAGCAGGGACACATTGATTGTTTTCATCTGATGAAGTTGCATTGTCGACGAAAACATTTTAGCATTTCTGTGGCGTTAAAATAAAAGGTGCAAGTGGAGTTCGTTGTTGGAGGTTTTCCTTCTTTTTTCCGTGGTTGTCCTTATCGAGTAGTTGGCTCTTCTGGGCAGTTGTTCCTGGCCTGTTTGCTGCCTTTTTTGTGGAATTTTGTAACTCTGCGTTCTTTTTGGCTTGGTTTGTTATGATGGCAGGCTCTGGTGCTTCAGCTCCTAGCGCTCCCGGCGCTAGTGTGGAGGAAGGAATACAGTTTAATCCTACTGATTCCAGCCAACTATCGGGACAACTTACTTTATTAGTTCAGCTACTTACTCCTTTGGGTCACAGTGTTCAAGCTCTTCTTGTTGAACAACGGGAAATTTTAAAGCTGCTTTCCACAAAGTCTGTGGTTTCTGCTTCACGGGATGGTCCGAATGGACAGGGACGTTCTTTGAATACACCAGATGGTACGGAACCCAGCAATTTTTTAAACACTCCAGTGTTGCTTCGGGACTCTGGCGAGGCAGCTTCCAATATTTTTAACCCTAAAGATCAGGGGCTTGTTATACCCCCTGCTTCTACTTTCAATGAATGGGTGAACCGTAAACCCATATTCCAGTTTACTGAGCACAACGACAGCAATGTAGAGGGGACTTCTTCCTTTTCTGACAGCATGCAGAAACTTGAACATGCCTTATACAGGTATAAAATTCTCGAACTTGACAATCTGTATTTAAAAGAATGTCTTCAAAAACACATTGTCCCTAAAGGTTTAAGGGTTCATAAATACCCTAACCATGTTGTATCTGAGAGTGAATTTCATACTGACTTGATTCAAGTTTTTGATGAATGCAGGTTTGGCATTGTAAAAGCCATTATTAAGAGAAATGACATTGAAATTAACAGTTTACTAAAGGACATTACTAAGTTAAATGAAAATGTAACCTCTGACTTGATGTTTACTATTGATGTTGAGAAGCAAAAATACTATGATTTAAGAAAACAAATAGATAAACAATGTGACATTGTAATGAAACGTAAATACAGGAAGTTGAACAGAGACATTAAGGAATATCAGGAAGGTAGGCAATACCCTAATCCACCCCAGGTTAGGGGTGGGTTTCTACCTCCACAGGCCCCAAGGGATTTTACAGGTGCCCATGAACTCCAGTCTCCTGTTCAAGAGCCTTCCCCCCCCCCACACTTTTCCATTCTGTTGATGAGGTAACTGATGATTTTCTGCCTAGGAGATCAGAGCGCCTCCGTAAACAATCATACAACCAACAGATGGACCAACATTTTTTGGGACCTCGACCCCCCCGTCAGGTGGGAGGGGTGCAAACCAGAGGGTGGAGGAGGAACAACAAGCAGGATTGGTAAATTCAGGACTTATTGAGGTTACTGTTATTGGTGATTATTCTATGCATACTTTGAATGGTTATCATATATACAATTATAGTAATGCTGTTATTACTGAGACATGGTTTTCCCTGTTTACTAAGGGCTTTAAATTTGTCCCCAGCAGGGGTAGAGATCTAGTCAATACTATTCTGGACGTAAAACTTTTTATACGTAAATTGAATCTACAGAACCTGTTTGGGTCTACCAATATGGGGCAGGGTCTTATGCTTAGGAAATCAAGCACTTACAATCCCCCATTACACTTACAATTAAAAAACTTGGAAAACAGAATTGAGGAACAGATACGTGGTAGTAAGAGGAAGTCCCAACCTGTTTCTAATCTCAATCAGGCTGAAAATTCTTTGCTGACTGAACTAAGTAATGACCCATCGGTGAGAGTTATGGAACCTGACAAAGGTGGCGGTACTGTCATTATGGATCAAATATTGTATGAAGCCAAAATGTACAGTTTATTACAGGACACCAAAAAATACACTACAGCTTCACTTAACGAGGTGTACATCTCATATAAAAAAATTGACCTGGCTGTCAAAGACCTCCTGGACCAAGAAATTACTGAATTTGAACTCTATTCATATCTGGACAACCCCCACCCCAGAATACCCACTGTTTTTGGTGTGCCCAAAATTCATAAAAACATGCACGATCCCCCCCTTAGACCCATAGTAGCTGCTCAGGGTTCTAAAACTCACAACCTTTCCAAATTTTTGGATTGGAAATTGAAACAGCTATGGGGGAGACAGGACCAGTTACTCAAGGATTCTTGGCAATTTCTACGGGGCATAACCAATGATCTACACAGGTCCGACCTAATTTTTGTCACCATTGATGTGGTGGATCTGTTTTCTGTGATTCCACATACGATAGGTCTGAAATGGATGGAGGAGTCCCTCTGGGAGTGTAAGGGGGTTACTAACAACGATGTCCATTTGATTCTGGAACTGTTAGATTTGGTCCTGAACAACAACTACATCTACTTTTGCGGAGAATATTTCCAGCAGATATCGGGTGTCTCCATGGGAGCAAATTGTGCCCCCACTTATGCCGACATGATCTTGGCAGTATGGGAGAACAAGTTCGTCCTTAATTGTGAATTTTCTAAGTACTGGATACATTACACCAGGTTTTTGGACGACATATGTATCTTTTGGACAGTGTATTGATGACTTTGTCACCTATTTACATTCTACAACAACCTTTTTACAGTTTACATACAATATATCAACAGACCAGGTCAATTACTTAGATGTCACCTTGTTTAAGGAAGTTGACGGCTTCAGTTCATGTGTATACAGGAAACTGAGTTTTTCTAACAGTTACCTACACTACAACAGTTCGCATCCTAATTTTCAGAAGAGGTCCATACTCAAGGGTCAATTTGTTAGGGTTTCCCGTATGGCTTCGGATGAATTTAAGTTTCAAAACGAGGGCGACAATCTTACATCCCTCTTTTTAGCCAGGGGATACCCTATTGCATTGATCAATTCAGTACGGGAAGGGGTTCAGTCAGCCAGGGGTTCCAGATTTAGTCCCATTTTAGGTATGAAAAAAACAGTGAATAACGTAGACTCTACCTATAGTTCTCTTACCCCATTTGGTTCTAATCAGGTATTTGTTACAGAACACAGCCTTGATGTGGGGGACATCAGAAATATTATTCAAAAGGAATTAAAATCCTTTGTGGATTTTACCAATTCGAATAATTTAAAAGACCTGACCTGTAAGTTCGTATATAGAAGGGGTCTTAGTATCAAGAGGATATTGGAACAGAATACCAACCATAGTACTATTGACCAGCGTAAGAAAGGTACGTTCCGCTGTGACAGGTGTTCCCAGTGTAAACATGTTATAAACCAGGAATATATTTATCTGGAGAGCAGGAATAGGAGGATTTGTTCCCACCATTTTTACAATTGTAATTCTACTGGCATAGTTTACTTGGTTATCTGTACATGTTGCCAAGCATTCTATGTCGGTAAGACAGAAAGGCAACTAAAAAGATGTATTTACGAGCATCTTTACGAAATACAGAAACAATGCACTACCAATGCACTTTACAGACATGTAGTCGTATGTGAGTCTGCATTTTTTAAGTTTTTTGTGCTGGAAGCAGTTACTAAATGTATTAGGGGAGGCCATTGGGCAGCACGTCTTTCCCATAGGGGAACGCATTGGCAGATTTTGTTGCAAGCCAATAAATATCCAGGCCTGAATGAATCTATTTCTATTATGTCCTATTTAAAGTTAAGGGCAGACCAGTTGTAAGATTTGACATACTTCAATCAGGTCTATGTATTTAAAACAACTTAAATTTTTTCAACATTTTCAAACATTTTGGTTTTTAATGGGTATTGAATGTGAATTTTTATAGGATTCATTTATAGTAATGTATACCTATATTTATTAATTTTATATATTTTTAATTTTTTATTGTAAGATGGTGTAATATTTGCATTTAAGGTATGAATGTAACATTTTTTGTCCATTGGGATTTAATACATTTATTGGTATTATATATTTATATTCCTTGTGACTTATATTGTAAATATGGGTTCTTGGTTTTCATTACAAGACACAGTATGCTGTTTGCAATATATTTTTTACATTTACCTGGTAGTAAAAAGCAGTATTAAGCAGTGGTTTCTTTTTCAAAAAGCAAGTTTTGTGGCTAATTATTCAATTATTATATTAATTTACCAATTATCTGTGTATAAATAGCAGGGACACATTGATTGTTTTCATCTGATGAAGTTGCATTGTCGACGAAAACGTTTTAGCATTTCTGTGGCGTTAAAATAAAAGGTGCAAGTGGAGTTCGTTGTTGGAGGTTTCCTTCTTTTTTCCGTGGTTGTCCTTATCGAGTAGTTGGCTCTTCTGGGCAGTTGTTCCTGGCCTGTTTGCTGCCTTTTTTGTGGAATTTTGTAGGCTACCCATCCCCAACCTTCAACAACTACAGCAAATACTTTCCATACATCTGTAGTCCATAGGAGATGACGACTGTTAACATAACACTGAAGCAGTAACGCCATGATGGCAGTTGTAGAAAACAAGGCATGGACTTTGGCATAGATACTCAGAGCTCCTCATTGTTTGGCAACTTTGCAACTGATTGCTGAGAATCCGCTTTTATCTGGAGCAATATGCAACTGAAAAATAAGTATTTTTCATACGTCTCTTATATAATGTGAATGTACTTTAGCAGTTTCTTACACAATTTTCTGTAATTTTTGCACTTTATAGCAATAAATAAATAAAACTGTCCACTGCTGCTTTAAGTAGTCAATTGCAATGTATTACCTTGTATCTGTTAGTTGTAGGGCTGTTGTAGATAGTTTATGTGGTCTGGTTACACTTGGACTTCAAACCAGCTATTCCACATTAAGAAAGTGTTTTTTCCCCCTTGTGCAGATGTGTGCTGATCTAACCATTCTGAGTTGGGGATTGCTGGTGAAAGGCTTATTGTGTGCTTTCCTGACTGGTAGTTAGCTTAAAACTTGCTTATCTTTGCTCGTATTTAAGCCTTTTGTTTGCATGATGTTGCTTTTCCCATAGCGGTGGTTAGCAGTGCACTGTATAGATGCAGAAGCATAGAAGCTCAGTTTTTCCCTAAGCAGCTGTCAGTGAAACCCTTCAAAGCTTTTCTGCTGGTCAAGGAACAACTCAGTTGCACACTAAGCAGCATTACCTTATTGATCAACCTTAGCCTACACAAACTATAGGTCCCTCTTGTAGTCTTGGCACTACCAGCACAGTCCTGTCAAATTAATAGACTCCCTTCCCTAATAAAACATATAGTAAGAGCCTGCTATCATGGATGGGCAGTTTCCCATCATCACTCGAGCCAGCCTAATAGACATGGGCATCCTGAGGCAATGTAGTAATTGTCACATGTATTCTGAAAACTATGTATTCCTGAAACAAATACGTTATGTGAAGGATGTAGTTACACTATGAAATTGGAGGCAATACTCTCATATAAGGACAAATCGAATGCCAAACAGGTTGTCAGCACACACACACACACACACACACACACACACACACACACACGCACACACACATGCACACGCACACACACACACACACACACACACAGACACACACACACACACACACAAACACACCGACATACACACACTTCCCACACTAAATAAGGACATGACACATAAACCCACATATGTGGAGGTACTCACTAGTGACTTACCAAAAGATCAGAGACCTCCCAAACAGAAACCACTTACACAAATAACAATACAAAAAACAACCACAACACATAATAACACACATATCAGTGTCTCAACAAATAAGCTTATAATGTGTAACACCACAAACCCTAATGTAATGGTCATAAGTGACTCCATTGTGAGATGCATGGATGTTCCCCTCACCAGAATGGATAAGGTGCAGGTTACAGTTAGCCACCTGTCAGGTGCCAGCATCCATCTAGTCACTTAAGCACTCAAGTAACTCAACCACAAATGCTGTGGCATGACACTGTAATAGTATACCTGGGGGGTGAATAACTTGAGACGTACCTCACTGAACTATATGAAGAGAGACATAACTGAGCTTTCAGATTATGTGTCACAGACAGGTATAAGCCTAGCCTTAAGCAGAATTCTACCTTCTCCAAGGATGATGCCACAATACAAATAAAGAATGATTGACTTTAACAATTGACTTACCTTCTGGTGTCATTCCAAGGGGATCCAATATCTCTCAGCCTAGGAAGACATGGTCAGCAGACCACGCTGTGTTGCCAGAAATGGTCTGCTCCTGTCTAGTCTAGGTTTTCATATATTGACAAAAGCATTAGCCATCCCTATTGTGCCTTTTTAGGCAGTGTCAAAATAACCAGCCTCCCAACATAACAAAATCCTGTCTAGATAAACTCAAGGTTCTGCTGCTTAATGCTAGGAGTCTAAACAAGAAACTGCATTCCTGGAAGTAGTCCTCACTTTGGAAGATGCAAATGTCTGTGCAGTCACCAAGACATGGTTCAAATGCACAGAAAGCACCCCAGCTGTGCAGGGCTACAACACCTTCCATACATTCAGACCACAAACTGAGCATGAAAGAACCAAAGGAGGAGGTGTATCCATCTTCATTAAGGATAAATACACCTCAAGACTGGTAAAAAAGAATGACTCTCTTGAGCTACTCCATGTCCAATTAACTATAGGCAAAGCCCCCTATCACATCATACCTAACTATAGGTTCTCCATCATGAAACAGGAAAAGCATACCACAAACCTGGACTTAGTCGAGTCACTTGCCATACAGCCCAAAACCATACTCATGGGTGATTTCAATTATGCTACCAATGACTGGGAAACATGCATCACCACAAACATGCTGGCTCAGAGGTTCTTGGACTTTGTCAGTGCAAATGCTCTGGAGCAGCTAGTCACTACACCCACAGGAGGATCAAATGTCCTGGACATAGTATTCACTAACATGGGAGAGCATTGCACCCCACCCCACCCCCATGCGATGTCCTCCCTGGAAAGATTGGACCATAAATCAGTCTCATTCAGTGTAATTATAAGACCAGATACCCCATCAAGGTCAAAAATGCTTAAGAATTTTTCAAAGACAAATTACCTCCTACTAAGTGATGGTATGCAGATAACATGAACTCCTGTACAAAGGTATACACCAATTCCTTATATAACCACTTAAGCAGTTGTGTAGAATTAGCTGTACCTGAAAGGATTAAAACCAGGTCTTACCAAAAAACAAGCCACACTGGTGGACCCCTAGTATAAACAATCTATGCAACAAGAGAAAGAAATTAATGTCCAAGAACAAGAGGGAAATGGCTCAGCAGAGAAAGAAATCTCTCTCTAGCTTAAACACGCAAGTTAGAGATCTTGTCAAGTGCACCAAAGCTAATTATGAAGCAAAAGTAGCCTCCCTAGCTAAGGATAATCACAAGGTATTCTTTAACTACATCCAAAATCTAAGAGGGAATACGTAGCTATGCACTGAACTGGTTGTGGATGGCACCACCCATACTCAACTGGATGTAATAGCCAACCTGCTAATTGACAGATTCAAAGCAAACCTCACCCCCCATCTCCTCTAGCCAACCCCTAATGTATACGCACCACCATTCCTCAGCCTATTATCTCAAGAGAGCAGGTCATCTTGGCACTCTCCAAGGCCAAAAACATGGCATCCATGGGACCAGACAACATCCCAGGTTGCCTTTTAAACAACTTAAAACATGACCTTGCAGACCCGCCTGGATCCCTGTTTAATCATAGCCTATGAACTGGCAATGTTCCAGCAGAATGGAGGACAGCAACAGTAATCCCTGTGCACAAAGCTGACTCTGCAAATCATTGCCCATAAGTTTGACGAGCCTCATCTGCAAGGCCATGGAAAGATTCATAATGGACCAAAGGATCATTTATTGCTAAACAAAGTTATAGTGGAGAACTGTAAGAAGGGGAAGAATCTAAGTATCGCATGGATTGACTACAAAAAAGCATTTGATAGTATCCCACATTCATGGATAAAAGAGTGCTAAAAATGTATAGGATACACCCTACACTGATTGACTACATTACAGTAACCATGAAACAGTGGCAGACCACTTTGCAATTAAGCCATGATAAAGGACAGATTATTATCCCAGGGATAAAACTTCAAAGGGGGAATTCCAGGGTGACTCTCTTTCTCCCATGCTATTCTGCCTTGCCATTAATCCATTAAGCTGTTTAATTAACAGCTTAGGCCATGGCTACAATTTGGCTTCTAGAAAACAACAAAGTCTAATGACTTCTCATCTTTTCTTTGTCAATGATTTAAAACTGTCTAGCTCATCAGATGAGGAACTGAAATTACAGCTGCAGGTTGTCAAAACTTTTTCAGATGATATTGGAATGTCATTTGGTCTTGATAAATGTGCAAAAGCAACCTTTAAAAAAAGAAAACTGCAACACCAGGAAAACATCAGTTTGGGACAAGAATGCGATATAAAAGAACTTGAGCAAGAGGGAGTGTATAAATATTTGGGAATTGATGAAGGATCAGCAATAAAACATGAACAAATGCAAATAAAGCTCAGTAAGGAGTACTTTAGAAGACATAAAATTAATCCTGGAAACAGCATTGACATCTAGGAACAAGATCCAAGCCATAAATCGGTTTGCTCTTCCTGTCCTGACTTATAGTTTTGGAGTGATTGACTGGTCCCAAAAAGTGTTGGATAGATTGGATATTAAAACAAGAAGGATGTGTCATGCTCACCAAATGATTTATAAAAATCATTGTATACCAAGATTATATATTCCCCATTCCGAAGGAGGGATGGGCCTCCTTGAAATTGATTACATGTATAGATCTGCAATCGTGGGACTCCACACATATCTACTAACCTCACAAGATCCAAATGTAGTGAAAGTTTTAAACATGAGCAAAATAAATCTAAGATGATATCTCTGCTTAATTTAGCAGAAGCATATCGACATCAAGCAGGACTGGAAATCAAACCAGAAGTAGATAAAAACCAGGCAGCAACTGAATGTGCTAAAAAACAAAAGAAAAAATATAAGATGAAGGACCAGATGAGAAGGCAAGAAATGTGGAAAAAACATAAATATAGTTTCAAGTATAGAAAACTTCTGGAAGAGCTTCCTGTTGATCAAGAATGAATGCAGGAATGGTTAAGGAGAGGTGAATTCACATCAAGAAATGAAAGGTTAATATTGGCAGCCCAAGATAGTGGGCTACATGCAAGCTGGCTTACAAAGTCCATTGAACATATGGGAGAAACAGACATATTTGGGTTTTGTAAAACCAAATTGGAAACAGTCACACACCTTGTTGCTGGTTGCAACGCACTAATGGCAGAGGGATTGTATACTGAAAGGCATAATAACGTGTGAAGACTCATATACTAGAGATTGTGCAAACATTATGGTATCAAAGTGGCTGAAAAACACTGGAAACATGAGCCACAAAGAATCATAGAAAATTATGAAGTTTATATCACATGGGCTCACCCAATACCAACAGTTCAAAAGATAGATGCTAGAAAACCGGATATAGTGGTCCAAGAAAAGAAGACAAAAGTAGCATTGATGACTACAGTGTCTTGCATACAGAGGGACACAAAGCTATAAAATACCTTGATCTGCAGGCAGAAATGAGAGTCATGTGGAAGAAAGATACCAAAACAGTTCCAATAGTAGTAGGAGCAACGGGTCTTATAAAAAAGAATCTACAATCATATTTAGCTATGTTACCAATCCATGTAACCCCATACGAATTGCAGAAGGAGTCATTACTGAGCACATTGCGGGTGCTGCGAAGAGCACTTTTGGCTGACATCAAAGATTGAAACAATACTAATTTCATGAACTTTAATCGTACTTTGACTTAGGAATGAGGTCCATTCCCATCATGGTATTAGAAACCCAAAAGATTTGGAGAAATTAGAAAAAGGCAGAGACCTTATTAACAAAGACATAGTTACTCTCAAAAGTCTGGACACAACCCAAATTGGATTTGTTAAAGATAGATCATAGGATCATAGCTAATGACTGTAGAACACTTTCAAGCCAAGTCAAGTTTTACCCCTATTTCCATGATTAGCATATGCCTGTTAAACATGGTTGTCTACTTCTAGAAAGGCACTAAGGCCCTGGATGAGGGAAAGAGAGTGCATATCACCTATCTTGACCTAGCTAATGTATTTGACACAATCCCCCACTCAGGTATCATACAGAAACTCTCCCAATTGGGAATTAATCCCTGCATTTCACGATGTGTAGCCAACTGGCTCACCAACAGGACACATGCTGTCAAAGTGAGTGACTTCACCTCTAGCAATAGACCAGTCACCAGTGGCATACCACATGGTTCTGTGCTGGGCCCTTTAGAGTTCAGAATTTATTTCTCAGAAGTTCAGGCAAACTTGGACAGCCTATGGCTGACCAAGTTCGGTGATGATTGCAAATTGGGAGCAATCACTGAGTCCTCCGGTGATGTTAATATACTGTAGACAAGGTTAACGCAGGCAACTGATTGGTGCCAAAGCCATAGATTAAATCTAAATGCAATAAATGCATTATTAGTCCCTTTGGGAAAACTGACATCCCTGCCAATTACATTATAGACAGCACCTCCATAAGCGTAGACCCAGTGGTACATGATACTAAGGCTGATAGCAATCTGAACGTTGACAATCACATATCCACAGTAGTAAGGAAATCTTTCGATGTGGCACATCTTATAAATAAAGGAATTGCATCTAGATCTAAGGATGTTATAATTCCATTATACTCGGCCCTCATCAGGCCAGTAATTGAGTACAATGCTCCCTTTTGCATGTACCTTACCAGACACCTGCTGCAATTAGAGAGACCATAGAGGTTTTTCACCAAGAAATTACAGGGTACAAAAACAAGTCTTACACAGAAAGACTGAAAGTCCTGTTACTGTATTCTGTCTCCTACAGGTTGCTAAGAAGTGACTGTGCCTGGCCTACAGGGCAGTCCCTGACCCGGCCCTATTGGAAATGCTACGCATTTGGAAATCAAACTGCATGAGAGTCACCCACTCCAGGGATCTTAACCCAAGTCTGTGACATGAACAGGTCATGCTGGAGAGAAAGATACATCTCCCAGAGACTGACACTTCTCTGGAGCAAGCTTCCAGTTCACTTGAAACAGAGCCCCTCCCCGACACCCTTCAAACACAACTTAGATGAATGGATGGGTGACAGCAAATTCACTCCTGGGATGGTACCTATGTGCCTCCTGGTCAGAGGAAGTTGGTATTAACCACCATAGACCCTTACCTTAGTGAACTTCACTCACAATCAACAATTGAGGCATTCAGGATAAATATGGCTAAGCTTGTAAGGGCCCTAGGGCTATTAGCCTAGTAACCCTCCTTGAACCTAAGATCCTATGAACCATGCAGGTCACTGGACTGTGTTGGTCACCCCCTACAGTACCACACTTCACATTTACTGCATCACTCAGACTTCTAATACCTGTAGGACCCACACAATATACTACACACAGGACAGGGGTAACACTCCTATACAAGACACCATAGAATTTCTGCAGCAGCTGTGAGATTAACTATCAGCAAACAAAATACCTCCCAACATTTGCATATCAACACGGAGTGGAACCCAGAGTAATACTGAGCCTACCACATCACATCACTTCCACGTTATCTGTCATGGCAGTAGCTCTACCCCCGCTTATAGTCCCCTACATTGTAAAAAACATTGTTGAAATTTCTGCCCATTAGCTTCCCCTATAGTATCAAACTTTCATGTAGTTCCTCAAACAACACACAAGTAAATCATTAATACTACAGCAAAAGTGAAAATAATGCCAGCTCCTATTCACTTACCATTCTTTAAGCTTGTCTTGCTTGGGTTACTTAAGGTTTGCATTGTGGATAGCCACTATATATATATTGCAGTTCTGCAAACTTCAGTAGCACATTGAGATTAGCAATGGCCATGACTGCTTTTATCATGTAATTTTGAGGATCTTAGCACTGTCATTATGATAATTAAACTAGCCTGATTTTCAGAAAACGTTCCCTCTGCTCATGCAAACTACTGCTTTTGGGCATTGCAGTTTACAAGAGCATAGGAAATGTCATTCAGAGAAAAGTTTAGCCACAATGAGGAAAATTCTCTGTAATAGCTAATATGTATGTCTCTTTATCATGTTTTGTTACTGCTAGAGATACTAAGGATTGTTCTGCAGTAATGACCACCGATGACCCATGCATCACTTTAATACAGGCACCCCATTTATTCACTGCCCCGTGCACATGTAGAAATCCAAAGACACCTCCATTCCTCTCAATTGCTCAAGATTTAATAGGATGTCCTTGATTTTGTGTCTTATATTTGCCTTGTCCCTAATATAGTAAATCTGAAATGATTGTAGTCACTCAATCATTTCAGACATTAGGGTTTCCTATTTCTTATTATTAACTGCTTTGTGATGCTGCTAAACCCATTGCTGTATTAATTTTTAAGTGAATTGCTGTAATATTTAATCTGCCCCTGATCTGGGGTCTTCATTACTCAATTATTTTTGCCTTTGCCCTGAATTTTTGGCAAATAAATTGAGAAATATCCTATAGCACAGATCTTCCTCTCTCACTCTCCCATGTACACTAAGAGACAACCACGTACACATACACACACATACATAGATATAAATGCACACACATACACACACACGCATATACACATGCACACACACACACACACACACACACACACACACACACACACACACACACACACACACACACACACACACACACACACACACACTAATCATTCATATGGTACACCTATCCACCTGAACACCCATTCAGCTATATACACAATACACACATAACTACTCATCCTATTCCCTAACTAACTCTTGTACTGAGACAACCCAGGCAAACACACAGACACAATGGCCATGGACACTCATGCACACACACACTCACCTGAGACCACTCGTAACTCCAGAGACACGGACACATGCTGCGCACACATACATATCCTCACGTACCCCACAACCCTACCTCTTCACCAAACATCCTGAAAATTACCTTCATTGTGATCTGTTCCATTAGAAGTAATGGATAAACTAGCATGTTGGCTGTGCTCATTTAAATACAGAGTGAGTCTCTGAATCACTCGTGCATAAATCATTTACTGCAAGCATTTCTGGTCAAGAGCACATGGTTAATAATCTCCAAGAATGCCTTACCAGCATTTGCCATGGCCATGGAGATAGCCCAAGATGGTGATTCTAAAGACTGTATAGTGTCACTGCATTGGGCTTGTTTCAGGGTCAAAAAGAGTGTCCTCAAGCAGTTTTCTACCCCTCTTACAGTTTGCAGTTGGAGGTAGTCTTTTCTGATTCCTAGCTCTAGTTCAGCTAAATGTACCTAAATTGCACTTTATCTCAGCATGCAATTCACCCTTGACATGCTAAGGGGCTCAGTCATCTTCAAGCACTTGTACAAGGCCCTGCAAAGTGCAGTGAACATATGTGGATGGGTGGGGATATGGGAAAAACTATTGGAGTATTATCATTTTTAGAAGCACTGAATAGCAAAACTATTGACATATGTAGAAAATGTAATGCTTGTATGTTCTTACCATGACACAGTCCATACACAAACGCTATGTGTATGCCCATAATAATGCTACCATGTGTCTGTGGATTGTGACCTAATAAATGGCCATGGCTTCTGAGGTCACTAAAGGTTGCAGGCCTCTCAGGTAGTGCATTAAATCAAATATTTTTGTACTTGATGCAGATGGACCACTGGGATCACATGCTTAGAAATTATTATGATGGTCCCCACTATGAAGTGGATGCTTGGCACAGTCTTGCCATGTTAGTGGCTGTTGCTGCTGACATAAGCTGCTCTCTTGAGTAGTGCTGGCACCACTTCAGTAACCTGATGCCATTCTGACTTTCTGAGCCAAAGGGAAGAAGAGGTCAGAAAGAGTGCTCCTGGGATGTATTATGGGTATGCAGGGCTGATCATTGCCCTTTTGTTAATAGGGCCCTGTATGACATATGATTGACATGGGTATATTTGTTGTTCTTGTTTTTCATCCTTGAAGGAAATATCAGATAATGTACTCCTGTAATGGAGGAGAAAAAAAGCATCTCTCCAGGTGAAATGGGTAAGTATAATTACCGTTATGTTATTTACTAGTTAGCTATATCAGAGTAGTATAGAAGTATCCACTGGTGTAGCAGGTATAGTACCTGTGCCACACCTGTGTCAAAGCTTTTGGAATACTATCACAAAACATATAGATATATGATGCGCTGCACACCCACCTGAACAATATACATGCTCAGGTAATGTGTAGATTCCTTATTTGCTGGGAGATGCTTATCTCCATCTGCTTGAACAACAAACCCACTGTCTCAAGGTGCCTGACATACAGGGATGTTGCTAAATTTGTGTTTTGTGGACAGTGTCCCAGGCCAGCTATCTATAGGATGGGGTAGTTAGAAGGGACAGAGTGGGGATGCATGTCAGTATATTACCCAAGCACTCAGCCTACCATATGCCCATGTCAGTGCCATTTATACCTAGCATATGATTGGCAATTCTACTATACCCCTGGGTTGTCCCCAGGGGCAAAGCAAACTACATTACTATGGTTGCCAAGTACCTGTTGATAGCTGTCTTTATTGGCAACATTTGCTTCTCTATTTTTGGTATACCACAGTGGCACCATGAACATATTGGATTGCATAAATGTTGGGACTGTCCAAATCCAAATGTAATGCCTTTGCCTTGTTGTATAGAGCATGGCCACAGTGCACAGCACACACCCTGATGGCAATCAGATCTAGCATCACCATCCCACCACTGTAGCCCTACATCCCCTGCCCTGGCCATGGATACACTGCCACTGGACACCTCTTTTCACATCATGCAGTAGGGAAATCTGTGTTTATATATCTAGTCAGAACTATCAGCCCTGGCATAGTAGCATACAAAGCAATTGTGCAATACACAAGAAGGTACCTTTAAGACTGCTCATCATAAAAGAATCAGAGCACTGATATTTTTCTGTCTCTCTCTGTCACTGTCTGTCTTGCTGTATATCTCTCTTATTGCTGCTGTCCTTTTCTTATATTTTATTTAATGCCTGTTGTTTTAGTTCTGTTTATTTTAACATTTCTTTAGTATCTGTTATGGTTGTGCCTGTGGTGTGGCACTAGTCTGATATGACAAGTATTTACAACAATTTACATCTCGACAAATGCGGCTCCGCTGGTTGCTGTGCTGCATGCCATTATTTACTTTTACCACATGCAAAATGATCCCAAGACATGGAAATGATGCCGTTGTTAGACTTTGAGTACATGCCTATACATAATAGGAGTAGGTTTGTCGCAATACTAGTTAAAAATCCCAAATCATTCTATTGTTGAAGAAGCAAATTACTGTTGGTGTGACTAGCATTTCATTAAAATTGATTACACTTGTGTGAAACAGCATAATACCAATATTTAAGTTAGTCTTGGAGAAATATATGACTGAATGACATATGCTAGGGAAAAGTAGGTATGAAGCTGTTAGATAGCAGACACTGTGAACTTTTCCTCCATCTATGAATCCATGCATCTGTAAGTCCTAACAGCCCTCCTAAGGAAAAGGAGGGCAAAAGAATACACAAAGTGAAAAATACAAAGGCATATTTTGAACTCTTAAAATTATATTAATTTGTTTACTGCCAAGTTTTACTTTCGTATGATCCAATCTAACTTAGTGTTAGCATGTAAGAAATGAAGGATCTCTGTTTTCTACTGCACTCATAGTGTGAGAACTGTTTGATCAAGAATTAAACCCAAAAGAATAATCTGAAATTACTTTACCTGTGTTCCACTGAATCATTCAAAAGCTAGTTACACTTCATCATTTTTTTAATTTTGTAAAGCGCAACTCGAAAATTGATAAAATGTCACAAAAATATCTTTTGCAGGAAGGCAGGCCCCCTGCACCCCCTGTGTGGGGGATTTCACCCTCTCACATCCTAAACAAAATCTATGTTTGCACTACAGTGGAGAACAGTGAAGAAATTACTATAGTACACTGCTTGTTTGCTGCATGCAGATTAGCATGAATTCAACAAACCACAACAAAGCAAAATCTTACTAAAGCTGCTCAACTGTGAATGCCTGCTTAATTCAGGAAAGCCATTAAATCCACACCAATGACACAGGGAAGCTTTCAGGGCATTTAAGAATTTTGGACAGATCTTATATGACATTTTAGGAAGTGCTTCCACATCTAACTGATTTAATTCAATCAATGCAAGAAAATGCCTTAAGACTTATACTTGTAACCAGGCAAGAAGCAATCAACTTTTATTGTTATATATGGTGGAGTCTAAAATATATGTATATATATATATATATATATATATATATATATATATATATATATATATATATATAGTATTCTAAAATACTAAATATTGGATAGCAGTTCTTCATAACTAATATGATTCATATGGTGTAAAAGGATGCATGTGGTCACAGCAGTTTACCTCTGCCCAAAACAAGAATTTTTAGTCTAACTGTTTGCTCCGTCAACCATTTAAGTTCCTATAGGGCGTTGTGCAGTGCTGTCTTCCTTTTACCTCCTTTTCTTGTATTACAACTCCAATTTGTAAGGTCCAAAATGACTGTGAAATACAAAATTGGTTGAGGAATCAAGCCTCATTGTCAATCAAACTCTCTGCAGACAACAACTTAATCTTCACAACTAAGTCATGTGAACATGTGTCTATGATATACATGACCTTTGATGAATATGCCTAGATCACTGGCCTGAAGGCTAATTTTATCAAAACCCTTGTAATGCATGTTTATAATTCTACTCACAACTAAGAGGAGCGAGTGTACTACCCTTCCTTTGAGATGGACCTTGTATATACAATAAACATTGTTAGAAAGTTTGCACTGTTGCTCTGTAGCTCAGATGTTGAATCATTGGTCTCATATACAAAGTGTTATGAGTTCAAATCTCACCCAGGCCTCTGTTTGTGCTTTAATTACCCTAATATAGATAGCTAGGGAAATGCAGTTTATGTATGTGATGTTTAGCAGTTGATGCAGAGGGTTAAGGCTGTGAGGTGTAATGCCTGTGATACAGGGTTTGATTCCCACAGCCTTCATTTGCCTACTGTCTGTCCTTGCACAAGCCACTTAACCAGCAAGTGCTTCAGATCAACTGTGAATTTCAGCTAGGTTCTTTAACGTTCTCCTGAACTGCAAGCCTAGTAACTAGTAATGACCAGAATGTCTACTTCCTAATATAGATAAACAGTGGATGATGTCTGAATATGATAATGCAATACTTAAAGATTAAATAACTTTGGTTTGGTGGTAAAGAGTCACTGATCAAAAACCTTTATGTAAATGTTGTCCTTGGGGCAAAGTGTCAACTGTTAAAATGATACTTTTCTTGAAGAAAATATGCAAATTATAGGTTAATTAAATCCAATAAATCCAATTTTGAGGTCAAGATAACCTCTGAGGTAGTAGACAATGATAAGACTTTCTGAAACCTCAAAGACAGCACACACCAGTGTGCTGAACTGGTGGTTAATGGTACCACATTCACTTAACCAGGTGACATAGCTGATCTGCTGGCTGACAAATTCATTTCCAGCTTTACCTCCCACTCACCCCCAGCCACCTCCCAAGAAATATCATCAAACATAACCCCTCCAACTATGAATAGACAGTATGCCCTGGCTGTGCTCACTTAGGCCAAGAACAAAGCCTCAGTGGGCTCTGATAATGCCACATTGTGGCATTGTTAACAAACTTATGGAATTAGGCATAAACCTCTATATAATATACTGGGTGACTAGCTGGCTTACAAATAGGACCCAGGAAGTTAGGACTGGTAATACCATCTCCTCAAAGAGGCCAGTCAACAGTGAAGTCCCTCAAGGCTCTGTGCTGGGCCCACTCCTCTTTGGCATTTACTTCTCAGAAGTCAAGGCTAATGTCAAAGGCCTCTGGCTCACAAAGTTTCCAGATGATTGTAAACCAGGAGCAGTCATAGAATCCTCCCAAGGCACTAACATCTTACAAGAAGGTCTAACACAAACAAATGACTTGTGCCAAAGCCGTGGCTTAAAACTCAGTGCAAAGAAATGCATTATAGTACCTTTTGGGAAGTCGGCCATGCCAGGAAGCTATGTCATCAATAAAACACCCCAAAGTGTTGACCCACTAGTCAGAGATCTGGAACTACATGTAGACACTAACCTGGCTGTCAATCAACATGTCTCCAAGGTAGTAAGGAAATCCTTCTTTTTGCTCAACTTATAAGTAAGTGTATGGCATCTAGGTCCAGGAAAGTCATTGTACTACTATACTTGGAACTCACCAGACCCATCAATGAGTATAATGTCCTGTTCAGTATGTACCTGGCCAGACACAAGCAGCATCTGGAATGTCTTCAAAGATTCCTTACAAAAAGAATATGGGGGCATAAACACAATGTCCTATGTGGATCGCCTTAAAGCCCTATCTCTATACTTAGCCTCCTATAGACTACTGAGAGGTGATCTGTCCCTGGCATACAAGGCACACCTGAACCCTGGTCTAATGAACCTTTTGCACATACACAAAACAAACAGCATCAGAACTATGAGATCTAAAGACTTAAATTTTGCTTGCAACATAAATAGGATATGTTGTAGAGACAGATATGCATCTCAGAGAATTCCCTTTCCCTGGAACAGGCTCCCCATCCATGTGAAACAAAGCCTTTCCCTATCCTTTTTTAAGTGTAACTTGGACCACTGGATGAAAAATCAAAAATCACCCCTGGTCCGGCACATATGTCCCTGATGGATAGAGGCAGTCAGTAAATCATGTCATAACCAACAATCACCTTCATATAAACATCTAAAACACATAGCTTGTGTGACATATTTGTGTTGCACAGCTAGGTTTAAACATGCTCTAGTAGTCGCTAGTCTGGTATGCACCTACAAACCTATTCATTATCAGTTATTCACTACAGATGTGTGTAGGACATCCAAAATGCACTAAGAAGGTAGGACTTCAGGGTACTGCAGCCTAGACATATAGGCATCACATGGAATTTAGTTTGGGTTGGAGATATCTATTTGAGTGAATATACAACCACCATTACTTTCTGTAACTTCTTAAATTGCAGAATGGTGCTCATGCATTACTCTATTTGAGAGAAGCTAAAATGCCCAGAAGTCACCACCCAATGGTAATAGCTTAAGAAATCCTTCCAAATACTATTAGACACAAATACACTATAAGA